>NC_048232.1:49867733-49882612 GCF_002007445.2 Ailuropoda melanoleuca
CCTCCGCCCCTCACTCCACTTGCACACACGCGCGCGCGCACACACATGCACACACACACACACACACACACACACACACACACACACACACTCTTTCTCCAAAATAAATCTTTAAAAAAAGAAAAAGAAAGAAAGATGCAACTGGTATACTGGAGGGCAAATTCCTAACAGAATTAGGAGGGTGTGGTACTATGTAACATAGGTATGAAATAAGGACCTGGCTTAATATGTAAGAGTAAGAATGAAAATAAAGAGAGATCAGAGCCTTAATGCTGTAACACTTCTGGAGGAGATCACAGAAAACGTTCTCTGCAACTTTAAGGTACACAAAGATTTCTTTAGTAGAGAGAGGCGAAAAAAAGCTTGAATCATAGGGTAAAAAATGATAAACTGGGCTTCATCAAAATTAAAAAACATCTGCTCTTTGAAAGAAATCATTTGTACAATGAAAACGTATGCCAAAACCTTGAAGCAAATACAATACACACAGCTAGCAAAGTATGATACTGAAATATACAAAGAACTCTTAAAACTCACTAATAAGATAAACACACCAGTTGTTTAAATGGGTAAAAACTCTGAACTTACACTTCAAATATACCAGTGGCCAATGAGTATGTGAAAAGATATACATCATTAGTTTTAAGAGAAATGCAAATTAAAGCCACAATGTGATACCACTACACGCTCACTAGAATGGCTAAATAAAAAAGGTTGAGAATATGGAGCAACTGAAATGTTCATATGCTGCTAATAGAAATATAAAATGGTACAACTACTTTGGAACTAGTTTGGCCAATTTCTTATAAAGTAAAACATATACTCACCACCTGACTCCATAACTGCACTGTTACATATTCCTCAAAAAAAAAAAAAAAATCAAAATCTCCACAGAAAGCACTCTACACATAATGGGGTTCTATCAAAAGACACAGGAGCCGAAGTTAAAAGTTTAGAAAATTTAAGCCTCAAAATACCTAATGACTAATTCACTGAAACTAAAACAACAATAAAAAAACAAGTTCTGGAATCATACCTAGGTTCAAATTTGAACTCTATCATATATTAATTGTGTGAACTGGGGCAAGGAAATTATCCTTACCAATTGCTCAATTTCCTCACTTGTGAAACAGGGAAAATGATTTATACACCATAAGGTTCTTGCAAGAATCCCAGGAACTAATGCGTGTAAAAAGCTCTTAGAGACATAAAGAGCATCATTAAATATTAGTCATTATTACCATCAGTAAGTTTCTGGAACTCTTAACTCTTTCCATTCAGAAGCTGATAATACTAAGCAAGAGTATTTGAGACATGGTAGACAATTAATTCAAAGAGGTTCACAGGACATTTGTTAATCTCCTCCAGCAGTTTATCCTCATCATAATCAAGAGTTAATGGATATAGGGGCGCCTGAGTGGCTCAGTCCGTTGAGCATCTGACTCTTGGTTTCAGCTCTGGTCATGATCTTAGGGTTGTGAGATCCAGCCCTGTGTGGGGCTCGTCTCAGCGGGGAGTCGGCTTGAGATTATATCTCTCCCTCTCTCTCTGTCCTTACCCTACTCATGAACACACTCTTTCTCGCTCTCTCTAAAATAAATAAACAGATCTTTTTTTTTTTTTAAGTTAATTGATATATCTTATTTTAAGCAAATTTGACAGCTGGAAACTATGATACAGAATTTCAGTAGTTAAACCAGAGGGAGATATTTTGCATTACACAAAGCCAACAGGTTGACTTTAATAAATAAGAACATTCAGTATGTAATTCACTCCACAAATATTAATTTATCCATAATTAATGCAGGAATGTTAAGGTGCAAATCAAGATATAACTGACACTGCAGCTGCTTTAAATGCAAAAATTGGAGGTTTACATGGGCCATCCATGTTAAAAGAATTTCTAAGTGAGCCTCTGTAAGATGCTGAAGTACAGCAACAACTGAAATATCAGCTTTCAACCCAAACAGAATCATTTATTTAAAATAATAGTAATAGTAATAATAGTTATTTATTAATCAGCTGTCATGAATAGTTATTATTTACTAAGCTATGTTCTAGGCTTTTTACATGTATTAACATTTTAAGCCTTATAAAAATCTTATGTGCTAGGTACTACTATTATCTTCATTTTAAAACCAATGATTGAAATACAATGAATATATTAAAATGTATGAGTTCTTTATCATATTAAAAAAATTTTAAAGGACAAAAAAATTTATGTGTCACCACTGGAAAAAGACTTTATATCATCTCTTTAATATAAAAACGGGTTCTCAGGAGGAAACAACCATTTATCCTGCCTTTCCTATAGGAACTATATTTCAGTGTTTACCAAGTAACTCTACAACAATTAAGATCTCTTCTTTACAGAAAAATTTTAGTAACAAATGTAAAAAGAATGACAGAATTAGAAAATCACCATTTTTTCAACCCTTAATATTTTAACTGATTAAATGGTCATCAAAGGGTGCTTACACCTTTAAAGAAAAACTTGATGGGGAAAAGACTATTTATCAGCTGCCAACTAGATCTATTTTACTTTTAGGTCAGAAGAGGAGAAAGAATGCAACTTTCAATGAAGAGGACAGTGCTGTCACCACCTGAACCTACTGATCAATCTTAAGTCACTAACAGTGGGACAATCAAACATTAAGTGAATTCCCATGTGATGCAGCATACATTCTCCCACAGTACACATCTCCTACAAAATAATCTTGCCATAAATGTTCAACCTGCATGTAATCAATGTTGCACTTAACTTCCAGTTTACAGAATATATACAAGATAGAAAAACAAATTAAATAATCCTTCAAGAAGGTGATTAAATGTAAAAGGTCAAACATTCCATAGGAACACTGATCCAGTTTTATAAAAAAAGTCAAAAGCAACAAGAGAAAATAAAAGTAAACAAGGAGACTCTTTGGGATTAAAGGAAATATAATGACATAACAACCAAATATAATCTATGAACCTTTCTTGGATCAGCCTACTGTAATAAGCCAACTGTAAAAAGATGTGGGAACAATTGGGGAAATCTGAATATGGACTAGGTATTAGCCTATATTAAGTAATTATCACTAATTCTGTTAAATAGAGACGTTAATGGTTATGTAAGAAAATGTTTTTAATTGCATTAAGTATTTTGGGGTACAATATCATGAGGTCTATAACTTACTCTAAATATTCCAGCCTCACCCTCAAATAAATGAAACAAATACAAGAAACAGTTAAAAATTTCTTAAATCTACCTAATGGGTATATTAGTGTTCACTGTACTATTTTCTCTCAAATTCTGTTTGCCTGAAAATGTTCATGATAAATATAAATGAGGGTAGTTTTAATTATTAGTAACTAACCTTTTTTTTGCTTAAGTCCCAAGTTAAAGAATTCCTCTAAATATTCTAGTACGCAGATACATGAATTAGATGAATCTACTACAGTCAAAATTGTGGCACACAGAATGGAAAAGCCACATAAGCTACATTCTTTCAGAGAATTTTATCTTAATGAAGGTTATTTATACGAGTGTGTACCACATATCCACTTTCAAGCTTCGAAAAGCATTTTGGCAACAAAAATGTTAACTTTCCAAAATATATTCAACAACTATACAATAAATGTTAACAAAGTAATTATTTTTGTTTTTATATAGCTTTTCCAGTTCCAACAATGGTAAATAAAAATTTTCCGACAAACAGCTGACTAGAAAAGCATTTTCCACTGAAATAAAGCAGAAAATGATCATGTAACTTACTTTTTACCAACTAATATTCATCTAAAAAGAAGTAATTAATCCTACTTTCAAAGAATAATTCATAAAGTCACAACACCATTGGGGCACCTGGGTGGCTCACTCAGTTAAGCAGCTGCCTTCAGCTCAGGTCCTGATCCTGGGATTGAGCACTGTGCTGGGCTCCCTGCTCAGTCAGAGTCTGCTTCTCCCACTCCCTCTGCCTCTCCCCCTAGCTTGTGTGCACATGCATGCTCTCTCCCTCTCTCTCAAATAAAATCTTTAAAAAATGATAAAGTCAGAAGACCAAAGCCTGACTAATTATACAAAGATATTGTGATAGTTAAGACTCTAAATTAAATTTTTTAAAGTATTTGATAACGTCTGCTGAGTGGAGCCTGCTTGGGACTCTCTTTGCTCTCTCTTTCCCTCACCCTCTGTTCCTCCCAACCCCTCACGCATGCTCTCTCTCTCTGAAATAAAATCTTTAAAAAAAAATTCCAGTGGCATTTTTCACAGAAATAGAAAAAATTCTAAAATTTGTACAGAAACACGAAAGACCCTGAATAATCAAAAAATCCTGAAAAAGAACAACAAAGCTTAAGGCATCACGGTCCCTGGTTTCAAACTATAAACAGAGCTATGGTAATCAAAACAGTATGTATTGGTATAAAAACAGACACATAAGTGTATATTAGCTTTCAAACACCAAATTTAAGTGCTCTGTTTTAAGTCTTTCCACCATACTACTGTAGTACTGCAAGAGTTCAAAGCATTTGATCAAATAAACTTTACTAAGAAACAGAATTCAATACACAAAATTTATCAGTTACGAATTTGGAAGTGAGGTCCATAATCCAAGAGTCCCCAAGACTCTTTTAGAGAGTCTGCAAGGTCAAAACATAATACATTTTCACTGATGGTACATTTGCACCACATCTGACATTTGTACTGATGGTACAAAAGCAATGCTGGGTAAAACTGCTGGCACCTTACCACAAATCAAGGTAGAGGCACCAACCTGTAGTAGTCACTATTTCTTCACTGCCATGCACTTAAAGTAAAAGGCCAGTTTCACTTATAGATGTTCTTGATGAAACAGTAAAAATTATTAATCTTAAACCTGGAGTACACATGGTTTTAATTTCTGTATGACAAGAGAAGTATGCATAAAGCACATCTTTGCATTGTATTTTTTTTTTTAAGATTTTATTTGACAGAGATAGAGACAGCCAGTGAGAGAGGGAACACAAGCAGGGGGAGTGGGAGAGGAAGAAGCAGGCTCACAGTGGAGGAGCCTGATGTGGGACTCGATCCCATAACGCCGGGATCACGCCCTGAGCCGAAGGCAGACACTTAACCGCTGTGCCACCCAGGCGCCCCTTTGCATTGTATTTTAAAATGTGTCAACACTTAATAGATCTGCATAATTCCGTAAGCAATTACTTTCCAAATGATTAATGCATGATGTTAAAAGCTCATGCATGAGTAAAGAGCCATTCAAAGTTCAACATAGATCAATGGACTTAAGAGAGTATGAAAAGATTATCGATATGTTTCAGATTCCATTTTGCAACCAATATTTAAGAAACTACCACTTGTCAAATTTTGGTGTAGTATCAAAGAAGACTATCTGCAATTATGTATAAAGCCATTAATGTAATCCTCCTTTTTCTGACTACATAAGGCTGGACTTTAATCATATGCTTCAATCAAATCATCACATAATAACAGATGAATTGCTGAAGCAGATCTGAAAATGCAGGTGTCTTTTCTTAAGCTAGATATTGAAGAGATTTGCAAAAATTGTATGACAGTAGTTCTCAACCAAAGACAATTTGGGACATTTGGCAAAGTCTAGAGTTATTTCTGATTGTATACAACTGGAGAAAGTGCCTTTATCATCTAGTGGGTAGAGGCCAAAGATGCTGCTAAATATCACAAGACAGCCCCCACAACAAAGAATTATCCAGCCCAAATGTCAAAAGTCCAAAGCTGAGCAACCAGGGGGAAAAGAATACCAATCTTCTCAATTTTTTTTTTGAGGAAAAGGGAAGGAGGAACATAGTTTTTTTTTAATAAAAATGTTATTCATATTGACCCTGTAGTGGGTTTATTATAATTTTAGATGAATTAATTTAAACATTTTTAAAATTTCTTCATTCTAATTTACAATAAATATCAATAGGTTAATCCATGCAAAAGTTCTTTCAGGTCTTCAATACTTTTTCACATTGTAAAGCAGTATTGAGACCACCAAGTTTGAGAATCACTCAATTAGAAGAAAAGTGTAAATAACCAAGTACAGTGGAGAATAGAAGAGGAATTAAAAGCACTCTAAAGGAAAATAAACTCATTTCAAGAATATAATGGATGACCAAAACAAATAAAAAAACACTATACAACCAAACAGTTACAAAGAAAAAAGTTATGGCAGACCTAAAATGTCATTCTCCCCTTTAAGCAACAACAACAACAACAAAATTAAAAGCACAATTTCTTACCCTGACTATGAGGACTTGCTGGACTAAAAGATGGCTGATACAAATCTTTGGTTGGCGTTGGGTAAGCTTCTTTCCCTTGGCGCTGACTCATCTTTCCTGGTGTCAGAAGTTGAGATTCGTCACTGTTTGCTACCACAGCTCAAGGAAAAAGGAAAAAAGAATTAGTACCTATGTTATAGATTTACAAAATGGCACAGTTAATAACATGGAATAGAACTAAGACTGAAAGAGCCTCAATGGTTATATTCATTTTACCAACTCCATACTTTGGTTTGCATAATTGCTTTGTTTTCTGTTACATGTAGTTTGCCATCAACCCAAGAGAAACTGATAGGTATGCATGAGTCAAATTACACAAAATATAGACATTGTAAAAATGAAAATACGTAGTCAACTGATAATGAAAGGTACTCCAAGGTTACTATGGACTTTTCATTGTTCTATTAACTGTATTTGCCAATAAAGCAATAAACAAGAGACAAAGTCACTTCATAAAGGAAATA
This sequence comes from Ailuropoda melanoleuca, assembly GCF_002007445.2. Lineage (NCBI taxonomy): Eukaryota > Metazoa > Chordata > Mammalia > Carnivora > Ursidae > Ailuropoda > Ailuropoda melanoleuca. The sequence continues at coordinate 49,874,474 of NC_048232.1, forward strand.
CAAATGGTTAATAAACATATGAAGATAATCAGCCATCATTAGTAATCAGAAAAAATAAAAATTAGTAGCAGCATACAATATTTACATTCACTAGAATTTCTACTCAAATTTCTAATTTTCATAAAAAGTAAGTATGGTTTCCATTTTAGAGATTAGAAAACTTGAGGTTCATTCAGAGACTGTCCTGCCTAAGACTATGTAATAGAGGTAAGATGTCTAACTCAGAAGCATTTCGTTCCAAAGCCTAATCTCTTAAAAGCTTGCTGCCCAAAAATCAATTTAGGTAGTGTTTAAGGTTGTTATTTACCTATTTGACCAAGCTACTAATAAAGATGAGCGAAGCCCAGTTGCAGAGAGGACATAAAAGAAACACATTCAACAAAGGAAAAGGGCAAATTGACACCAAATAAACAGTGCCCTAGGGTCTCCATGTCCTTCCATTTTATGTTTCTGTGCTTTCTGCCTGTAAAAACTTTAGCTTTATCTTGAGGGAGAATGATTCTGTCTTCACTATAGATTTAATTTTTAACTTAACTGGAATTTCACATTCACATTTTTATCACCATATCTTTTAAATCAGTTGCTTTAAATTCAAATTGTGTCCCACTGTGCTAAAGTTAAAGAATGATATTTTAGCTCTATACATTTCAATGTAAAAATTCAAAAAAACTTTCACTTCACACCCAAGAAATAAAAAATGTATAGTCCCATCAAGTCCATAAAAAAAGAATCTATACACTCCTGAATTTGTATCTCTTCCTGAACTAAACTCCTGTTCAACTGCCTGCCTTATAATACCTCTATTCCTTAATAGGCATCTCAAATTTATCCAGAGTATAATTCTTGATTCTGCTTATCCTCCAAACCTGCCTCTCCTGCATCTCCGTTAGTGGAATTACTACTCTCCTCCCCCCTTTCTCAGGTCAGAAACCTTAGATATATTCTCCTATTTTTCCTTTTTCTTTCATGCTTCACATCCAATTCATCTGTGGGATCTTTGTAGTCTACCTTCAAAATTTATCTGGAATCCTTTTACTTCTCCCCACTTCCACAACTACCACCCTGTTCTAAGCCAACCATTGCTTTTCCACTGGATCATAGCAACAGATTTTTACCTGGTCTCCAGACTTACTGCCTCACTCCTTGCTTGTGTAGAATTCATTCTCTACGTAGAAGCCTGAACAATCTTTGTAAATCATGAATCAGATTTACACCATGCAGAAATACCATAAATGGCTATTATACTTGCAATAAATTCCATGGCATAAGAGCTCAAAAGTGGCTGGCCCCCTGCTTACCTTTCCAACCTCATTCTCTACTACTCTCCTCTTTAGTCACTTGGCTCTAGCTATAATGGCCTTCTTGGTATTCCTCAAAACATGCCATTTTGCCCCAGGCTCTGGGCCTTTAAATCTCTGGTTCCATCTACTTGGAAAACTCCCACCCCAGATGTTCACACTATTGACCCCTCGCATCATTTGCTGTCTGTGTTCAAATATCATCTTTTCAGAAAAACTCTTCATGGTACCTGTGATAAATAAGCTCTTAATTTTAATATAATACAATTTATAAATTTTTGGTTATTGTGCACTCTGCCACAATTATAATCTATCACCTTATCAAACATGATTTTCATTGTAGCTCTTATCCCTGTCTGAAATTATATCATTTGTTTGTTTATTATCTGCCTTCTCCACTAGACTGTAAGTTCCACAAGGGAAGAGAGTTTTGTCTGCCTTATATTTCCATAAATCCTCAAGTCCTGGTATGGTTCTGGCATAGTAAAGGTGTTCAACAGAATCTTGCTGAAGGAACCCATCAGTAAATTTTATATTTTTATGAAACTTCATTATCATAAAGTAAATGGCAGCTCCTTTGGTTACTAAATCCAAGATCCATTTAATTCCTAAAAATTATTAGTAAAATTAAATATGTATGGTACTGACGTAGGAAGAGACACACTGACCTAAAGAACGTAACAGAGAGCTCTCATAATCAAACCCATGCATATGTTGAGCCTAGACATGCAAAAGAGGTACGGATAAAAAAGACTACTCCATTAATGATACTAGGAAAACTGAGTATTGGAAAATTAGGTCCCTATCCTCATACCGTGTGCAAAGAAATAGTTTTATGAAAATTAAAGACATAAATGTAAAAAGCAAAACTTAAAACCTTTTAGAAGAATATATAAAAAGAGTATCTTCATAAACTTGGGGTAGGGAATGATTCCTTTAAAAAGGCACAACAGAGCATTAACCAAAATAGAAAGAACTGATAAATTCCACCATATTAAAATTAAGATTTTAATCAAAAGGTACCATAAAAATTTAAAAAGAAGAACAGGATATTTGCAACATATATAATTAACAAAGGGTTGGAATCTAGAGTATGTTAAAAAATAATAATAACCCTGTATATCAACTGGAAAAAGACAACAGGAAAATTAAGGGATCTATCAAAATTAATAAAATACCTAGAAATACATTTAACCAAGGAGATTAAAGATCTGTACACTGAAAACAATAAAACAGTGATAAAAGAAATTGAAGAAGACACAAATAAATGGAAAAGTATTCCATGCTCATAGACTGGAATAATTAATATTGTTAAAATGTCCATACTACCCAAAGCAACCTACAGATTCAATGTAACCCCTATCAAAATTTCAATGACAGGGTACCTGGGTGACTCAGTCGGCTAAGTGTCCAACTCTTGGTTTCAGCTCAGGTCATGAGATTGAGCCCCACATCAGGCTCCACGTTGAGCTTGGGATTCTTTCCCCACTCCCTCCCCCTCTCTTCCTCCCCGAGGTTGCACATGAACTCTCTAAAATAAATAAATAAAATCTTAAAAAAAATTTTTTTTTAAAATTCCAATGGCATTTTTCACAGAAACAGAGCAAAAAATTCTAAAATTTATATGGAGCCACAAAAGACCCTGAATAATCAAAATAACCTTGAAACAGAAGAACAAAGCTGCAGGGCACCTGGGTGGCTCAGTCATTAAGCGTCTGCCTTTGGCTCAGGACATGATCCCAGGGTCCTGGGATCGAGCCACATCGGGCTCCTCTGCTGGGAGCCTGCTTCTTCCTCTCCCACTCCCCCTGCTTGTGTTCCCTCTCTCGCTAGCTGTCTCTCTGTCAAATAAATAAATAAAATCTTTAAAACAACAACAACAAAAAGAACAAAGCTGAAGGCATCATGCTCTCCGCTTTCAAACTATAAAAGAGCTAAGCAAAACAATAATCGAAGTAATCAAAACGATATGGTACTGGCATAAAAACAAGACACAATAGATAGAACAGAGGGCCCCAAAATACACCTATGCATATACGGTCAAATTAATTTATGACAAAAGAGCCAAGAATACACAATGGGGAAAAGGGTAGTCTCTTCAATAAGTGGTACTGGGGAAACTGGACAACCACATGCAGAAGAATGAAACTGGACCACTATCTTACATCATGTTAAAAAATTACCTCGAAATGGATCAAAGACTTGAATATAAGACCTGAAGCCCTAAAACTCCTGAAAGAAAACACAGGCAGTAAGCTCCTTGACATCAGAATTGATGATGGCTTTTTAAATCTGACACCTAAAGCAGAGGCAACAAAAGCAAAAATAAACAATAGGACTCCATCAAACTAAAAAGCTTCCGCACCACAAAGGAAGCCATCAACAAAATGAAAAGGCAACCTACTGAATGGGAGAAAATACTTGCAAGTGATATATCTGATAAGGGGTTAATGTCCAAAATACATCAAGAGCTTATACAACTCATCAGCAAAAAACAAACAATTTGACTTAAAATGGGCAGAAGGGCTGAATAAACATTTTTCCAAAGAAATAATAGCCAACAGGTACATGAAAAGATGCTTCACACCACTAATCATCAGGGAAATGAAAATCAAAACCACAATGAGCTATCTTCTCACACCTATCAGAATGGCTATTATCAAAAGAAAGGAAATAACAAGTGTTGGCTAGGATATGGAGAAACCTGACTGCTTGTGCACAGTTGGTGGGACTGTAAATTGTTGTAGCCACAATGGAAAACAGTATGGAAGGTCCTCCAGAAGTTAATAACAAGCTACCATATAATCTAGCAATTCAACTTCTACATATTTTTCTGAAGAAAATGAAAACACAAATTCAAAAAGATATATGCACCCCTATGTTCACCATAGCATTGTATTATTTACCATAACCAAGACATGGAAACAACCTAAGTGCCCACTGACAAATGAATGGAATACTACTTAGCCATAAAGAATGAAATTTTGCCATTTATAACACAGGATGGACCTTGAGCGAACTATGCTAACTAAAATAAGTCTGACAGAGAAAGTCAAATATGGTAGGATTCAAGTTCAAAAACCAAGTTCATAGATACAGAGAACAGGCACAGGCAGGGGAGCAGTGAGTGGGAAACAAGGGTGAAGGGAATCAAAGGGTACAAACTTTCAGTTATAGAATAAATAAGTCATGTGAATGCAATGTTCAGCATGATGACTATAGCTAATACCATACTGCATATTTGAAAGTTGCTAAGAGAATAAATCTTAAACGTTCTCATAAGAAAAAAATAACCTGTAACTATGTATGGTGATGGGTGTTAACTAGACTTACTGTGGTGACCATTTTGCAAAATATACAAATACGGAATCATCATTGTACACCTGAAACTAATATAGACACTTTTATCTCAATATAAAAAGTTTTTTTAATTAAAAAGAAAAATGGGGGGATGGATAGACTTGAGCAGTGAGTTCATGAAAGAGGAAATGCAAATGGCCAATAAATATACAGAAAGATATTCATCCTCTTTAGTAACCAGAAGAAGACATACTAAAATCACAATGAAATAAATATTTTTAATTCAGTAAAACTGGCAAAAATTAGTAAGTCTGAGGGATGGGAATCAATGAGACATTTGAAGCACTGCTGCTGGAAAGTAAACGGATATAAGCACTGTGGAGAACAATATAGAACTACCTTACAAAACTGAATTTCAGTATACCCTATGGGTCCAACAATTCCACTTTTAGCTTTATACCTAGAATAGTACTCTTTATTGCATTTACCAAGAGACAAGAATGTTCATAAGAGCAAAAATCAAAACTTAAATACTCATCAAGTGAAAATAAAATGGATTTAACAGATTGTGGTATATCCCTATAATGGAATAGCATATAGCACTGAAAAGGAATGATCTATATCTATACCCCAAAACATGGTTGAATCTTGAAAATATTAACACAAAAAACAAGTTCTAGAATATGACATACAGCATGATACCACTCATAAAATTAACCAAGCAAAACTTAGTGACACTTATGGATTTTAAAAATATCAGAAAATATATATTTTTTAAAGATTTTATTTATTTATGTGACAGAGAGACAGCCAGCGAGAGAGGGAACACAGCAGGGGAGTGGGAGAGGAAGAAGCAGGCTCCCAGCGGAGGAGCCCGATGTGGGACTCGATCCCAGAATGCCGGGATCATGTCCTGAGCTGAAGGCAGACGCTTAACGACTGTGCTACCCAGGCGCCCCCCAAAAATATATTTCTTAAAAAAGCAAATGATAAAAAATAAAAACTAATCATCACTTCTTGGGGGGCAGGCAACAGGGATAGAGGAGAGAAGCAGGAGAGAAGCACACAGGTGAACATGAGGGATTTTAAAGATTCAAGTTCTTGAGTGGTAGGTTCAACACATACTCACTGGATGATTATGCTTTATAATTTATATATGCTACATATATTCTTTTGTAGTATCAGACATCAGTACATTTTAGGCTAATTTAAAATACATTATGAGAAGAACAACTAATAGAATTAAAGTATGCTTCAGTATTCCATCAGTAAGATATAGGTATCTATATCTTGAATAACCATACATATAAAGAAGGAAATAGTCTGAGAAGTGCAAATTTAGTTGTATTCATCTCTTTCTAACCCTTACTAGTTAAGTATTACTATTTATGATTTTGAGAACCTTGAAGTGAGAGTTTATAGAAATAGCAATATAGAGAATATGCTGTATATTTAGAAAAAATTTTGGATTTTTTCCCCTATTTATTCTCTTACCCCCATTTGCAAACATTAACTGTACAGACAATAGGATTTGCAAAACATAAAAATCATTTTGATGTCCTACGTCATTTGTACAATCTCAGACTATTTGAATGTAAGCTTGAGAAGGGCATTCACTTTGTTTTTATCTGTACCCCTTGGCCTAAAACTGACAATAAATACTTGCTAAATGACTGGATAGATAGTTGACAAATGAATCACTGCATGATTAGTTGTCAGAATAGTTTCTGACACAATTGCTTCACCTACTAAAGATAGCATAACAGTGCCCTCTTCTGGTTCTACTTTATAGTGGAAATAAAGTAACCTTTGCTATTCATAATTGCATTATTATCTTAAGTATAATAGAAACAGGGGCGCCTGGGTGGCACAGCAGTTAAGTGTCTGCCTTCGGCCCAGGGCGTGATCCCGGCATTATGGGATCAAGCCCCACATCAGGCTCCTCCGCTATGAGCCTGCTTCTTCCTCTCCCACTCCCCCTGCTTGTGTTCCCTCTCTCGCTGGCTGTCTCTCTCTGTTGAATAAATAAATAAAATCTTTAAAAAAAAAAAAAAAAAGAAACTAAACATGCTGGAATAATTAATAGTTAGATAACTAACATACCAGCTGTAACTTCTAAGGAGAATATGATTCTATAACTACCATCTTGATTAAGTCAACTCATCAATATAAAATCTGTTTCATAGTCTGGTGTTTGCTCTTAATCTAAGGAAGCTAAGATAAAGTTAATTAAAGTCATAAATAATCTCTATGTAAATCCTAAGACTCCCCTTACAGATGGTGTACCTATTCTCAAATACTTAAAGAATCTAAGTATGTTTGGGTATATATCATTATAGTTTTTTTTCATTCAATACAGATCCTAATATTAAGGAAATTACTTTTCACTCTAAAAGATATATAATTTCTAGTAAATAACTATATAGCTTCAGCCTTTTAGTAGCTGGAAGAGTATAATATAAACTCATCTCTAATATATATTGTATATTCTTATTTGTGTATGCAGAAAATATGTACCCACAATAAATCTCTTCTATTCCAAGTAGAAATTAAAGCCCTTCATTTATAAAATCCAATTACTAAAACAGAACCATTGTAATTGGTCTTAAAAATTCAACTCTGGGGCGCCTGGTTGGCTCAGTCGTTAAGCGTCTGTCTTCGGCTCAGGGCGTGATCCCAGGGTCCTGGGATCTGGCCCCACATCAGGCTCCTCCGCTTGGAGCCTGCTTCTTCCTCTCCCACCCCCCCTGCTTGTGTTCCCTCTCTCGCTGGCTGTCTCTCTCACTGCCAAATAAATAAATAAAATCTTTAAAAAAAAAATTCAACTCTATTTTTCAGTTCAGCACTGCCAATCAGTTCACCTGACATCTAAATATATGAGGTAATTACAGTAATTGGAAAATCCACTAAAAGTATCTGCCAGGTATCACAAGTAAGGCTGCCAAGAAAACATNTGTCGAATAAATAAATAAAATCTTTAAAAAAAAAATAAAATAAAATAAACAACATATTTAAAATACTATGAACTGCTGCAATTCAGAATTTTTAAAAGGATTTTTTTTTTTAAAGATTTTGTTTTTACTTTTAAGTAGTATCCACATCCGGGATGCTTGGGTGGCTCAGTTGGTTAAGTGTCTGCCTTAGGCTCAGGTCATGATCCCAGGGTGCTAGGACTGAGTCCCATATCAGGCTCCTTGCTCAGTGGGGAGCCTCCGTCTCCTGCCTGCCACTCCCCTTGCTTGTGCTCTCTCTCTGTCCTCAAATAAATAAAATACTAAAAAATAATAAAAATTTAAAAAAGTAATCTCTACACCCAACATGGGGCTCGAAGTTACAACCCCAAAATCAAGAGTTGCATGCTCATGCTCTACAGACTGAGCCAGCTAGGCGCACCTTTAAAAAGGAATTTTAGCATATTACTTTAAATCGTCTCTTTTTAGAAAAAAATTGCATACATACTATAATCAGTATTAAAGACAAATAGCAACCAATCCATACCAAAGAATTTTACAACTAGAAAAATGCTTGCCATTACCGTGGC
>NC_048232.1:49884393-49884970 GCF_002007445.2 Ailuropoda melanoleuca
CATATTTAAAATACTATGAACTGCTGCAATTCAGAATTTTTAAAAGGATTTTTTTTTTTTAAGATTTTATTTTTACTTTTAAGTAGTATCCACATCCGGGATGCTTGGGTGGCTCAGTTGGTTAAGTGTCTGCCTTAGGCTCAGGTCATGATCCCAGGGTGCTAGGACTGAGTCCCATATCAGGCTCCTTGCTCAGTGGGGAGCCTCCGTCTCCTGCCTGCCACTCCCCTTGCTTGTGCTCTCTCTCTGTCCTCAAATAAATAAAATACTAAAAAATAATAAAAATTTAAAAAAGTAATCTCTACACCCAACATGGGGCTCGAAGTTACAACCCCAAAATCAAGAGTTGCATGCTCATGCTCTACAGACTGAGCCAGCTAGGCGCACCTTTAAAAAGGAATTTTAGCATATTACTTTAAATCGTCTCTTTTTAGAAAAAAATTGCATACATACTATAATCAGTATTAAAGACAAATAGCAACCAATCCATACCAAAGAATTTTACAACTAGAAAAATGCTTGCCATTACCGTGGCAAAGAAGTCCCCTTCTTTAGCCAATGGAAAAAAAAAAAAAAA
>NC_048232.1:49885467-50030271 GCF_002007445.2 Ailuropoda melanoleuca
TCTCTCTCTGTTGAATAAATAAATAAAATCTTTAAAAAAAAAAAAAAAAAGAAACTAAACATGCTGGAATAATTAATAGTTAGATAACTAACATACCAGCTGTAACTTCTAAGGAGAATATGATTCTATAACTACCATCTTGATTAAGTCAACTCATCAATATAAAATCTGTTTCATAGTCTGGTGTTTGCTCTTAATCTAAGGAAGCTAAGATAAAGTTAATTAAAGTCATAAATAATCTCTATGTAAATCCTAAGACTCCCCTTACAGATGGTGTACCTATTCTCAAATACTTAAAGAATCTAAGTATGTTTGGGTATATATCATTATAGTTTTTTTTCATTCAATACAGATCCTAATATTAAGGAAATTACTTTTCACTCTAAAAGATATATAATTTCTAGTAAATAACTATATAGCTTCAGCCTTTTAGTAGCTGGAAGAGTATAATATAAACTCATCTCTAATATATATTGTATATTCTTATTTGTGTATGCAGAAAATATGTACCCACAATAAATCTCTTCTATTCCAAGTAGAAATTAAAGCCCTTCATTTATAAAATCCAATTACTAAAACAGAACCATTGTAATTGGTCTTAAAAATTCAACTCTGGGGCGCCTGGTTGGCTCAGTCGTTAAGCGTCTGTCTTCGGCTCAGGGCGTGATCCCAGGGTCCTGGGATCTGGCCCCACATCAGGCTCCTCCGCTTGGAGCCTGCTTCTTCCTCTCCCACCCCCCCTGCTTGTGTTCCCTCTCTCGCTGGCTGTCTCTCTCACTGCCAAATAAATAAATAAAATCTTTAAAAAAAAAATTCAACTCTATTTTTCAGTTCAGCACTGCCAATCAGTTCACCTGACATCTAAATATATGAGGTAATTACAGTAATTGGAAAATCCACTAAAAGTATCTGCCAGGTATCACAAGTAAGGCTGCCAAGAAAACATAAAAATGTTTTGATATCTGTATACTTCTTTCAACTTTTAAAATTTCTACTATTCTAATAATGCTGGTTGTATAATAAACAACATATTTAAGGGGCGCCTGGGTGGCACAGCGGTTAAGCTTCTGCCTTTGGCTCAGGGCATGATCCCGGTGTTATGGGATCAAGCCCCACATCAGGCTCCTCTGCTATGAGCCTGCCTCTTCCTCTCCCACTCCCCCTGCTTGTGTTCCCTCTCTTACTGGCTGTCTCTATCTCTTGTCGAATAAATAAATAAAATCTTTAAAAAAAAAATAAAATAAAATAAACAACATATTTAAAATACTATGAACTGCTGCAATTCAGAATTTTTAAAAGGATTTTTTTTTTTAAAGATTTTGTTTTTACTTTTAAGTAGTATCCACATCCGGGATGCTTGGGTGGCTCAGTTGGTTAAGTGTCTGCCTTAGGCTCAGGTCATGATCCCAGGGTGCTAGGACTGAGTCCCATATCAGGCTCCTTGCTCAGTGGGGAGCCTCCGTCTCCTGCCTGCCACTCCCCTTGCTTGTGCTCTCTCTCTGTCCTCAAATAAATAAAATACTAAAAAATAATAAAAATTTAAAAAAGTAATCTCTACACCCAACATGGGGCTCGAAGTTACAACCCCAAAATCAAGAGTTGCATGCTCATGCTCTACAGACTGAGCCAGCTAGGCGCACCTTTAAAAAGGAATTTTAGCATATTACTTTAAATCGTCTCTTTTTAGAAAAAAATTGCATACATACTATAATCAGTATTAAAGACAAATAGCAACCAATCCATACCAAAGAATTTTACAACTAGAAAAATGCTTGCCATTACCGTGGCAAAGAAGTCCCCTTCTTTAGCCAATGAAAAAAAAAAAAAAAAAGAGCCCCAGAATAGTGAACTGACTTGCAGTGGTCAGATACCTGTTCAGGAATAAATACTAAAATTTTCTAAATCAATATAATTTCTACATTGCCCTTCAGTAAAGTTTAAGTCTCTATCTGATTTATGACACAATAATATTTTAATTATTTGGTTAGATGTGAATTCAGCAAACTGATGGTTTCATTATGATGTTTTAAAACCAGAAAAGAACACACTGGGTTAGTGTTAATTCTGGTTAATTCTAACTCCTTGATCATTAAGTTCTTAGCTTCCAGCTCTTTATCTACAAACTTAATGATTTATTAGATGATATCTGTGGTTCCTTTCACCTAAGTAATTCTATGATTTTTCAATACAAAAGTTGCCTCTGTTACAATGCTCTGAAATTATATATTAATGAGTATAACTCCCCTGCTAGACTATCATGATCCTTAAGGGTAGGGCACATGTTTTACTCATATATCCCCCCCCCAAAGCTAGCACAGTGTCTGGTCAAAAAAACTTTTTTTCGGAAATAAATTTAATGGGTACACCTTCTAAATCCCTAGGATGAAACATGTTTCACTTACGAAATCCCCAAAGTACAAATAAATGTGTTTCATAACCAAATTATTATGTAAAGATTATGAAAGAACAAAACAATATTTCTCATTTTCAAATGGTAGTGAATTTCTTGTACCACGTCCAGTCTCAAAGAAGTCTGATCTATGCTTTATGATGACTGTGGAAAGGAATACTATGAAGAAGAGGTCCTGAATTATGAAGTAGATAATTAGCTAAGTAAATAATCTATCTTTAGACAATCAAGAAGTAAATATACAAACACTATCAATCTCAGATGGGCACTGAATGACCATTTATATTGTTTGCTTAGAATTTCAGTGCCTAGAAGGAAAAGCAGAAGACTTAATAATCAAAAGAGAAATACCGTATGCTTTTTATAAGTACACAGCAAAATATCATGTCTCCAAATATGCCAAACTTTGGCTACTTACTTGATGGCCCAAGGACATCTTTGCTATCACCAAGAAGCTTTAAATGCAGGGTAATTGAGCAGCAAACAAATACAATCCAAACCAGGAAGAAGCAAAATGCATCAGGATTGAAGCAGCAGTGAAACGAAAGGACAAGGAAAATAAGCATTAGTTTATAAATAGAAAGCACATGCACATCAACCCTAACAATCATAACTCACAAGGAATTTCCTTTGCCATACATAAAAAGATCTTGGCTTAAGCATTATCAAATATTTGTTTAAATTTTGGAAAACAAAGATGGAAAGACAAAAATGAAATCAACTAAGTATTCCATTTTGAAAATTACTCAAATCAAAAATTACTTTCAATTTTAACAAGATATGGGTTAGGAGTGGTGAAATTATTCAGAAACGTAAAGGACAGCCCAAAGTTGTTCACTCTTTAAATTTAAATGGTTTAAAAATCTATAACACCCATGCACTATTACATATTAGTTCTGCATGCCATGAAAGCACTTAACACTACATAGAAATTCAGTCTGTTTCTTCTATAAAAAGAAAGGAATATTTACTGAGTGCTTATTATATGCCAAGCATTGTGCAAAGAGCTTTTACAAAGACATCAACAAAGCAGAACAAATTTTTTCTCAAATGGCAAAAAAAACAAAGAGGAATATTGATTAGAATGATAAACTGATAAATTTTATTGTCAGACAAATTTTCTTGGACCCACTAAATATGAAGTGTTAGCACATGGAGCTACTGGTCGTTAGGAAGTAAGAAGACCCAATTCTGAAATGAATAACTCACAATCCACTAAAAGAAACGGTAAAAGACTGACCATTTGTCTAGTAACTATTTTAACATACAACATTAACCTAAATGTTGCCTACAGCAAGTGTTTTGGTCTCCCTTGGTAAAAACAGAGTCCTTAGGGTTCCTTCATTTCAAATACCAAGTATAGTAACATCAAAACTAAAGTTACAACAAAAATTAAAAATTTCCACTGATGACGTTATTGTTTGCTTTTTTAATTTNAAGAAACGGTAAAAGACTGACCATTTGTCTAGTAACTATTTTAACATACAACATTAACCTAAATGTTGCCTACAGCAAGTGTTTTGGTCTCCCTTGGTAAAAACAGAGTCCTTAGGGTTCCTTCATTTCAAATACCAAGTATAGTAACATCAAAACTAAAGTTACAACAAAAATTAAAAATTTCCACTGATGACGTTATTGTTTGCTTTTTTAATTTAAAGGGAATGAAGGAATCTTAATTATCTCTGACCAAAAAAGAAAGGCAGCAGTTGTTTGCTTTGCCTCCTTTGGAAAAATCTTGGCCCTGTTGCTTCCCTAATGATCGAAACTGTGTTTTAATTCCTTTAAAGGTATTTGCTCTAGTCATTTTTCTGTAGTTGCCCATTCTTCTATAAACTGATTTCAGCTTCACAGGTTAAAAAAAAAAATACAGCTGTAATGACAATAAACTAATTGTGCTCAAGTCCTTATAACTGATGGCCATGGTACCACAACTAGCAAGCATGTGGGAAAAGATTACAAAGTATTTGTGGTAGGAGATCTCTACAAAGGCTCCAGTGATCCCCATGTCTTTGTGTATAATCCCTTCTCTTTGAGAGTATTCTGGACTCACTGAATCACTTCTAATGAATAGAATATGGCAGAAGTGAACGGATGTCATTTCCAAGATTACACAGTAAAAAGACTATGACCTCCATCTTATTTATAGTCTTTTGATCTCCCTGGGGAAAGCCAACTGCAGTCATGAGGCAGCCTTGTAGGTAGGCCCATGAGGTGAAGGAACGATGTCTGTCAACAACTACCACTTGAGTTTGTAAATAAATCTCCTGTTTTGGCCCTCCTTGCCCTCCCATCCAACCAGTCAAGCTTTCAAATGAGACTGCAGGACACACCCTACCCAGCAGCCTGACTACAACCATTTGAGAGATTTTGAGCCAGAGACACCTAGTAAACCGCTCTTGGATTCCTGACCCACAGAAATTATAAAATAACAAATACTTGTTGTTTTATACCACTTAATTTTTGGATGATTTGCTATGTACCAATAAATAACTAATGTGACACTGGAAAACGGAAAGAAGGAAACAGAGAGTCAACCATGGTAAACTTGACAAATATTTCATAGACAGTCTCTAAATATATCTTTTTGTATTGATATGAATAATTACTAATTTCCCTAGATTTAAATCACCAGTAAATCTGAATTTCTTGAAGGAGAACAATGTTTCTAACCATATATGCACAGTTGGGACTTCCTAATTTCACAAGGCCAGTCATTTTTGAAGGTTTTTTAGTTGGTCTTCTATTTAGGATAAATGATTAAGTTCACTTTCAACATATATATTCTCAAATTTTGTTAATTAACAGCATTATGTCAACTTCTTTGCAGCTGTATTCCTTGCCTGTCTGCTCCCAGAAAATAATCCCTAGCATATACAGCAACTTCTGATATTCGTTACAAATTATGTTTCAACGTTATAACTTCAAGCATGTTTGTCATATATATCTGATTCTATTAATCTAATTTTTTTCATATTGAGACACTCAAGAATCAAAGTAAACACTGTCTATTCCTATCACTAATCGATCCATCCAAATACTTATAAGTACCTATTATATAGACAGGTGTCATTTCAGGCACCAAGGGATACAGCAGTGAACAAAAAAGACAAATATTTTACCCTTTGTGGTAGTTATGTTCTAGTGGGAGAGATGAACAATAAATAACATACTAAACAAGTAAAAATTTGTTGCATATTATATAATATAAATACTAAGGAAAAAATAAGCAGAGAACGAGGACACACAAAATGTTAAGGAAGAGGGAGTTATAATTTAAGATGTAATAATTTAAGATAGGATGCCCTAAGAAGACTTCAGTACAGAACTGACTGAATAAAAGGAGTTAAGTTTACCGTAAGGGCATGAAGGGGAAGAGTATTCAAGGCAGAGGGAGGAATGAGTATAGAGTGGAGGACTGGGATGGAAGCAAGTCTGGAGGGCATGGAGGATAGTAAAAAGTCCAGAGAGGCTGGAATACAATACAAGTAGGAGAGTAGTAGGAAATGAGGTCAAAGAAGTAAATGGGTGCCAGATTATACAGGACCTCATCAGGACTTTGGCTTTATTCTGAATGAGATGGGGAGCCACTGGATTTCTGAGAAAAGGAGTGACATAATCTGATTATGTTTTAACATGATTGTTCTGGCTGCTATGTGGAGAATGGACTAGAGGGACATGAGTATAATCAGTTAGGAAGTTATTATAATAATCTAGGGGGAGAGATGAAGGAGACTTGAATCCAGGTGGTAGCAGTGAGGGTGAGAAAAAATAGTTGAGTTCTGAATATATTTTGAAAAATAGAGCCAACAGGATTTCCAAACAGACCAAGTATGAAGTTAAAAAAAAAAAAAAAGAGTAATTAAAGTGATATAAGTGTTGGGGTCTGAGCACCTGGAAGGATGGAACTGTCATTATCTGAGACGGAAAGGACAGTGAGAGGGGTGAATTTACAGAAAGAAACAAAAGTGCTAAGTTTGAGATAGATTAACTTTGAAATGTCTGTTAGACATCCAAGTCAAAATATCAAGTAGGCAACCGGACATACAAACCTGCACAGAGAAAGGTTCAGGCTGGTAAGAAACAGTATAAATTATGGTATGTGTGACAGGTATGACCTGAAGATTTTAATCACAGGAGACTAAAAAATGCGACAGAATAAAAAGAACTGGCATTATAAAGAAAACATACATTATAATGGAACAATAGAACTAAGAATTAAGCTGAAACTCTAAATAAAAGTGGAAATACATAAAAAAATAAGCAAGACTTCAGAAACCTTCCCCAGAACGTTGTGGATGCAAAGGCATTAAACTGGGATACAGTGAAATTATCCTCCCAGAGTTGCGTGTAAGTAATGCCAATGGGAAATGGGATATATTAATTTTACCAGGTAACTTGTATCACTTGTGTACACGGCTAAATTGCATACTACACTTCTTACTTTTACTGCTTTTAGGACCAGCGCCTAATTTGCACAGTTCCATGTTATATAACACATGAATAAGGACAATGTGAAATTACTGATGTGGAAACATTCTACATAAGTATCTTGTAAGATAGTTTAAAAAATAAAAAGCTAGAAAACTCTTCTTGGCTTTTCTTAGAGAACCAAAATACTACTAGAAACTCAAAGAATCCAGGAACTTTTTTTCAGCCTGTTCAAAAAAAGACCATTAAAGATATGATGGAAACATTTTCTCTAACTGAATAACATCATATTTGTCATTATCACTTCAACAATGTCCACACAGTCATTTCAACAATTTCTTTGTCATATAAACAGATACTCTATTTTGGCAGAAAGTACGGGCTGAAAGTGATAAAATAATAGTAACATGCCTAGAGAGTTTTTCTATTTATCATTTAGTATACTATCAACTATTTTAACTAAAAGCATGAAGTACAGCCATTACCTAAATCTTTACTGAATTTAGTCTACAAATCTCAGGAAAAGAGCATTATGCAAAAATGGGATTTTATTTAATGTACTTCTAAATATTTGCCACGCCATCTATAATTAGCATAAAACCCGCTATCTTTCAGAAGTGTAAAGGAGTAAGTTCATAATCACACCCTTCATCCTGGGAAACCCCTCAGTCCTAAGCAATTCAGGACAGATGGCTACCTTTTAACAGAAACAATCCCATAAGAGCTATAGCTTGATTGCATTGCCTTAAGCAAAGCACCTCCCTCTCAACATACATATTTGACTTAGGCCATCTTTTGAGCTTATGCCAAAGCACAAACAGCTTTGATACAACTTGAAAATAAAGTTTCAAGCAAGTTGCACCTCTTCCCCCAACAAAATTGATCAAGTTGTGTTCATCGTACAAGCAATGCTGCTGGCTCTCAGAAGCCACAATTTGGAAGGAGGATTATATAAAACATCCCAAGAGTGCTCTATTTAGTGTTATCTTTGGCCCTTAGAGTAAGAGTCTTCAGTAAGAGATGCAGCAGCTGAGATTTATCTCTTCTTCCTACAGGAGTCCTCTTTCTACACTCAACTGAACTTTTCATATTCTTGCAATGAACTGCAAAACACACATTGTGTACATTTTATCCCTGAGTTTTACAGGAGATATTTTATGGAAATATTTTCTAGGAACTAGAGCTTATCACTCTTAGATAGAGAATATTAACTGGCATGCCAGGCAGTTATTTTAAAATAATCTAATCAGACTTTTGATTCAGCAAATGCACTTCTAGGAATGTACACTGAGGTGATCATCTAAAATATTTAAAAAGATGTGTCCACATATTTTTATCACATCACTTACAGTAATCTAAAACAGTCATCTATTATTAAATAGTACATTTATACAATGAAATACTATGTAGCCGTTAAAGTTTTTTTTCACTGACTGAACATCACTCATTATACATTGACTTTTAAAAATAGGCTACAGAAGTTTGTATGACTCCACTTCTATAAAATTTCATGTGTAAGACATATACATATGAAGAAACTTAGTAAAGAGGCCACCAGAATATTAAAAGTGGTTGCCTCCAAAAGGTAGAATTTTATTCATTATATTCTTCTGTATTGTTTAACTATGCCCCCATTGGTATGGATTATTTTTACAGTAAAAAAAAATTAAATCCATACACATTTTGGAAAAAATGAAAACATTTTTAAAGTCATCTTTTCAATCTACATGAGTTACTTAGTATAATGACATAATCATCTATGATAAAATATAGTGAAAAACAGATTTTAAGAATCCAACCCGAAATCCTCAAAAAATGCAAAAATGTTAACATTTCAAACATAGCACCATATATTACTCACTGTCTCTTGAACTTCAGCAACTTCTGAATATGGCAAGATCTAAAAAAAAAACAAATTTTCTCAGGAGTGATTTAATGTCAAATACTTGAATCTGAATTTAGAGAGCACCCAGTGTATCAAATGAATTAAGTGGTGCGTTAATCTTTTAAGAAGTAGCAAAAAAAAAAAAAAAGTGCAATAATATGTTTACACTGGAAACTAAATCCTTTTAAAAAACAAAACAAAAAAACCTCTGAGGCTTTGGGAAATTCCAGTCAATCTGTCAATCTGTGAAGTCCTCTCTGGCATGCTCTGGGGCTTTTTCACAGTTCTTATCCTCCCTGCATGTATTTAATTCTACCAGCCTTTTCCCCATGTAAACTTTCTCCTCTCTCGGTTTCTAAAGTACTCTCTCTACTCCTCTGCCTTCCCTTCTCCTGTTTTCCTGGCTCCACTTTGTCTTCTCATTCAGTGAGTGGCCATAACCAGTGCTCAGTTCTCAACTGTTTCTTTTTTTTTTCTCTCAATCTGCTCCTTTCCTGCAGATTGCATTCATGCTTAAGGCATATTTATTACCTTTATTAAGACGACTTCCAAGTCCTACCCTATCTCCAAAACTCCATTCCAAGACATTGCTACCTGTATGTTCAGACATTACTGCAAATTAACCTCTGGTTCTAAAATTCTGTAAACAAAGGAAGGGCTCTAAGCTGGTTTTAGAAAGCATCTTTAAGTCAAAAACAGCACTCAGTAGCTTCTCTTAGAGACCAGCTTTCATGGTAATTTGCCCAAGTCTTTCAATGGTAGCATCTCTCTTTCACTCAGACCTAAACCCTTGAGTCATTGAGACTCTTTCCCCCCAACATCTCATGAAATTATTAAGTTCTGATGATTTTTACCTAGAAAATGTCTACCTCACATCTAGTCCTTTCCTTCAATTCTCATTAATACTATTACCTAGGCCAGACCCACATCATCTCATTTCTCATCTCCCTTTCAATAGATGTCCCTGCATTAAGTCTCACCTCATTCATTTACTCTGGTAGGTACTGGAATTCAAAAACACAATAAAGACATGGTCCCTACTGCCGACAAGATGACCATATATACATATACATATATACATATACGGTATGTACTGTAATTTATGTGACATTGAGTAAGTTATCTTGTCTACCCAATATTGCTCATTCTTCAAGCTAGCACCATCATCAGCAAGTTATTGAACTCTGAGATTTTTTCCTCCATGAACATATAATTATAAATGTTAGAACTTTCTAGAATCGTTGTGTGGCTTAATAATAGTTTACGTGAGTGGTACAGTTTACATGAGTGTACTTTATAGATTTTTTTTTAAAGCAGTATGTAGACATACGCAGGATTACTTAGGAGTGCAACAAGTGACAAAGACTAAGAAAAACCAAGAACTTAA
The DNA here is from genome assembly GCF_002007445.2 of Ailuropoda melanoleuca. Taxonomy (NCBI): domain Eukaryota; kingdom Metazoa; phylum Chordata; class Mammalia; order Carnivora; family Ursidae; genus Ailuropoda; species Ailuropoda melanoleuca. The sequence goes on from NC_048232.1 coordinate 49,895,578, forward strand.
TTTACTAAATTAACCACAAACTATCACACTGGCCATGTTACTCCTCCACTTAAAAACATTTGATAGTACCCATTCTTTAGAAAATAAGCCCCAAACCCTGATATTTAAATTGTCTACAGCATGGACCAATTATTCATGCCACAGAGGTGTTCCGATCCCCCATGAGATAGCTTTGCAACTTATGTAAATTCTCTGTCTAGTAAAATTGATTGTGCTCAGAGTGATCTGCAATTTTCTCCCTTTCTTTCTGCTTCCATGTTCAATAGCTTGAAAGTTCCCTGACCTTGAAGGCTCAACTCAAATTGCCAATTCTGCCACCACAGTTCAAGATAAAACTCTGACTTCCTAACATCAGTTCTTTGGTAATACATAATTAGTGGTCTCATAATATTTTCTCTATTGCTATCACAAATAAGTTAAGAAATGAATTTTTATTTAACTTTTCCCTAATATTATAATGGTCTAGTATACTGCTATCAGATAGAACTTTCTTCAATGATGGAAATAGTTTATATCCACACTATCCAATAAAGTAGCTACTAACTACATGTAGCTGTTAAATTCTTGAAATGCAGCTAGTGAAAACCGAGGAGCTGAATTTATTTAATTTGAATGTAAATTAGTCATAACTGGCTATACTATTAGACATTTTAAGTCTAGCCAACCTTACCTTTTCCAGCTAAACCTAACTGACCACTCTTTAGGACTGGCCACCACTGATCACTCCTCTTCTCAACTCTCTCCCGTTCCCCAGTTTCCAAGCTATTTTCTCTCCTTTCTCTTCTTCCTTCTTGTTGCTTGGCTCCCTTCCCCTTCTGCCCCTGCCCTCCAGGTTGCATCCTAGAATCTCTTTTGTCCCCATTCAACATGCTTTTTCCAGATGATTCCACTGACTTAATTTTCAAATGGGCTCTATTCGCTAACAACTTCCCAAATTAGTTTCCCACCTTAACCTCTCCTGAACTCCAGATCCTTAAAGGTTTCCCCAATCACCCTCCCGTTGCACTCATTCTTCTTATCTCAGATAAAATATCACATCCTCGGTGAGGGATTTCCTGACCTCCCACACCAGGTAAAACAAAGGGATACTACATCTGTGTTGCCACTGCATCTTTCTATCAAGCCGAACTGTAGGGGAGAGCCCGCGGAGTTCCATGCGCTCCTAGGGAGTGTGCCCCTGCACCACACCGCCATTGTCCTAACTGAGGAGGTAAAAGACCCCTAACTCACCTTCCTCACAAACCTCAACACTTAACAGCCTAACCACCAGTCTCCCTAACAGACCTGCAAGCTCCACACTGGCTTTTATCCTTCAGGACTGTTCAAAAGTAACTTCATCACACACACCCGGGTGGTTCAGTCAGTTAAGCATCAACTCTTGATTTCAGCTTAGGTCATGATCTCAGGGTTGTTGAGATGGAGCCCCACATGCAGCTCTAAGGTGGGCATGGAGCCTGCTTAAGATTCTCTCTCTCTCTCTCTCTTTCTCTCAGGGCGCCTGGGTGGCTCAGTTGGTTAAGTGTCTGCCTTCAGCTCAGGTCATGATCTCAAGGTCCTGGGATTAAGTCCTGTGTTGGGCTCCCTGCTCAGCGGTGAGCATGCTTCTCCTTCTCCCTATACACTCCTGCTTGTGCTCTCTCTAATAAATAAAATCTTAGAAAAAAAAAATAAGATTCTTTCTCTCCCTCAGCCCATCCCCCATTCTAGAAAAAAAAAAAGTAACTTCATCTTAAGACTTCCATAGTATTCCCAGAAAATAGCAACACCCATCCCCTATTCTGGATTCTCTACCCATCTTACCCTGCTTTATTTTTCATCACAACAATCACCACTTAACAGTAGTATTTATGTTTGTTTGTTTGTTTGGTTTTGTTTTTTGTGTTTTTTTTGGTCTTCCTCCACTGGAATGTTAGCTCCACTGAAGTAAGAACTTAGTTTGTTTTGGTTACTGTTGTATCCCTTAAGACTAGAACAGAGCCTGGCACATGGTATGCAATCAACAAATACTGAATGACAAATGCATGAATGAAAAAAAGATTTAGTCATTATAACTCTAATACCTAGCAAAGAATTTCTTATATGTAATTTGCTGAGTTCCTCCATTTATGAAATGAATTGGTTTAAATTCTCTAACAGCAAAAAAGTCTTACTCTTCTCTTTGTATTTTCCAAACCTTAACATTCTGCATGCTTAACACAGATACACAAAGAACTAACGTGGACTTGAATTCTGAAATCTGAGTTCTAAGCCTAGCTCTCTCAATATTCCCTGGGTAAACCTGATTAAATATCTTGAATTTAGTTTTTTTATTTGCTCATAAGATCTATTATAGTCCTCAAATTCTGTTATAATAACAATTCAACATAGAAAATCACCTCCATACCTAAGAACATCTTTAGTTGTAATGTAAAATGTATTCATATTTCCTTCCACTATTAGTCTCTGGCTATCATATGCCCACACTCCTTTGTTAGGAATTCCCCCATCATTTTTTTCTTTTCTTTTTTTTTTTTTTTAAAGATTTTATTTATTTATTTGACAGAGAGAGACAGCTAGCGAGAGAGGGAACACAAGCAGGGGGAGTGAGAGAGGAAGAAGCAGGCTCCCAGTGGAAGAGCCTGATGTGGGGCTCAATCCCAGAATGCCGGGATCACGCCCTGAGCCGAAGGCAGACGCTTAACGACTGAGCCACCCAGGTGCCCCTCCCCATCATTTTTCTTTTCTTTTTTTTTTTTTAAAGATTTTATTTATTTATTTGACAGAGATAGAAACAGCCAGCGAGAGAGGGAACACAAGCAGGGGGAGTGGGAGAGGAAGAAGCAGGCTCATAGCAGAGGAGCCTGATGTGGGGCTCGATCCCATAACGCCGGGATCACGCCCTGAGCCGAAGGCAGACGCCCAACCGCTGTGCCACCCAGGCGCCCCTCCCCATCATTTTTCTTAAATAATTCTGTCCTTCATAAATAACACTGTTACAGATTCACCACCTGTTTTTGGTAATGGAGCATAAGTTATATTTCTTCTGGTAATGGTGGTCTCTTGCCATGATGAAAGCAACCTCATTCATCAAGGACTTACACACAGGGGAAGTTCAAAATCGATCGTGTCAGTTGCAACTAATGTCATGAATCTGGTGAGACTGCTGGTGAAGTCTGTGGTTATGAAACAAGAAAAAAAATGAACTGTCCATTAAAGGAATTAAATCTTGGCCTTTGACCTCATTAACATTCTCCTCTGTATCTGATCCATACTTAGTCACCTGATCAGCACAACAGAAACCATGTAATCACATCACAATAATGCCAGGTTAGATATGACAACTGATTTTAAGAAACAGCTCATATACAAAAATATTTCAGTGTATGATTCTTAAGATTATGACCTACTTAAATAACTTTTATTTTCAGTCTGAAATAAGAGTTTATGTTACTTGGAATTTCATTTTGGCCAATTCCTCACACAGATATATAAGCCCACATTTTATATTGAATCATGACCAGGATCTGAATTAGGACATAAGGACTGTTTAACAAATATCTTCTTTCCTTCTAGAGGTCTATTTCTAACAAATCATTGATCAGCATATCATGTTGTTCAGTATCAAGCCACAGGAAAGACTGCTAATATTATGGAAATGTCAATTTTCATGACTCATAATATCTACCAAACATAAAAATGCAGTTAGCAACTGTTCTTCAACTACATACTGCCTAAATGCCAAAATACTGACTCCAGGTAGAAAACTCAAAATTAGTTATAGGAGAACAAAGCTTTGAGTTAAATAAAATAGATCATGTATCACATACTTTTCAAAGCATACATTATACTAGGTAATGCACATAAAAATTTTAAAAGGCTGGGTATGATGCAGATCAACTTATAATATAAAAATATCAGCCTTTGCATTCAATGACAAGAATAACAAAATTAAGAGTATGGGTATTTAAATCCTAACATGGCCCACTGATTAGCTATGTGACCTTAGAAAAATTACTAACTCCCTCAGAGTCTCAATTTCTTCACCTCTAAAAACAGAGTAATATCTACCCCACAGTATTATGGACATTAAATGAGAAAGTATGTGAGATACCAAGCCGAGATCAGGACACCAGTAAGTGTGCAAAAATAAGGTTGGCTTTTGTTTTTTGGGTTTTTGGGGAGGGGGTTGTTTTGGTTTGTTTTTGTTTTTGTTTTTTTTTGCTTTCCATTCTAATAAATTAAACCAAATATGGAAAGTGCAAATTCTAAAAATCCAGGAAAAAAAGCAAAATCCAAAAGGGACATATTTTCTATTCAGCTACTACTACCCTATAGATTTTAACTGCCTTCTACCTAGATTATACAACTGCATGCTAACTTATTCCCTGGGCTAATAGCCTCTATTTCTATAGTTCTCAACTTTGGCCATGCATTAAAATCACCTGGGAGACTTTTAAAAAGTACTGATGTCTGCATTTCACCCTCTAAGACTCTAATTCAATTGAACAGGGGTGCAACCTGGGCACTGGGATTTTTCAAGATACCTCAGAGGTAGCTCTATAATGTTCAGCTGGTTGTCCCTGCAATATTCCATAATTCTCCCAAGATCATTTTCCCAAGTCATAATTCTAAACAGGTTGTTTCTTGACTCCCAAAAAACAAGAACAAAAAACTCAATGGTTTGACGTTACCTTAAAAACAAAAATTTCAAAGTGTAAAAATAGTATTCAAGGATCTTTATATTCTAACTAGGTTGAGATGCAGTATAGGAAAATAATGAAAGCTTGGCCTACAGAGCCAAAACGTATCCAGTTCTGCCACTTACTAGTGGTATGACCCTGAGCAACGTCCCTATTTCTGTGTTCGCTTCTATTAAATGAGGATACTACTACTATCTCATAGGGTTATTAGAAAATTATGTAAGTTTACCTGAAAAGCACTTGGAATGGTTTCTGGCATGTGATAGAAATTTAATAAATGTTAGTTGCTATTCACTTCTTATAGTTTTATTTTTTTGAAAAAAAAAAAAAGACTTTTATTTATTTGAGAGAGAGAGAGCACAAGCAGAGGGAAAAGGCAGAGGGAGAAGCAGGCTCCCTCCTGAGCAGCGAGCCCAATGCAGGACTCAATCCCAGGACCCTGGGATCATGACCTGAGCCAAAGGCAGACACTTAACTGACTGAGCCACCCAGGCGCCCCATCTTATAGTTTTATTTTCTACCAATTACCCTAAGCAGCAAACAATACTGTCTGTGAAACCCAAACGCAAGTGTAAGGTAGCATGTGCATAGATGTGCTCTGTGAAGGTAGGTTAGTTTTCTAAACTCAATAAATGTTTGACCAAAAGTAAAATTAAGTTTTATGTGTATACACACACACACACACACAAATTCATTTCCCTTCCCTTTTTTTTTTTTTTTTTTTGCACCACTGCTGTTGTTTTCACCATAAAGTGTTTTCACCTTAAGGTGACTTCTGAAGTAGTCTTAATGAAAACCTACTAAAGTGACCTGAGGTCTGGATAAAAATCTCTTAATTGCTCTATTCTCTTAAATAGCGGAACAGGCAGAGATTTTCTTGAACTTTTAATCAAATTTTATCTTCATATAATAATTAAACTTAAATAATTTTGAAAATTACACAAAACAGATGAGTTTCTGGAAAAATATAAAAGGCTATAAACACCCACCAACTTTCACCTGCAGGCATACATACACAAAACCACAGTCCTAACTGTATAAGGACTGGAAAGAAATAAAGTATTATTTGCAGATGATATGAATCAGACAAAACATTAAAACTCATGAAAGACAAAATAGGTAAGCATTCAACCAATATCTGTAAATGTCAAAATGAAAACAGAAACAAAACAAAAACAAAACTCCTTAAAAGATACAGATCATAATGCTAGGTACAATTCTGTAGTAGTCAAATTTTATCTTGATCATCATTCCCTCATTCCTGAAGGCCCTATCATTTCTTCTTTCTACCCTGCCCCCACCCCCATCACCTTCTGGATCCCTCTTTTCACATCAGGTAGCTATAAATTATTCTTCCTTAAAGTGTTAATTGCTAAAGGCTTGAGGAATTTTCAAACTTTTGGGTCTCCAGATCCCTTCACTGTCCCAGAAATTACTGAAGACTCCAAAGAGCTGCTGTTTAATGTGCATTATACCTACTGTTATTTGCCCTATTATAAATTAAAAATGAGAAACTCACTATTTCAGCCATGTAATCAAAGTCAACATCAGAAATGACAAGTCAGGTTGACAGTATATACCCTTGGCAATGATGTGATGAAATGGCATTTTACTTTTGTGGTCTCTTCCCCAAAACCCATAAGGACCTGTCTAATCGGAGAAAAACAGACAAATCTCAATTGAAGGACATTGTGCAAAATATCTAGCCAGTACTCCTCAAAATTGTCAAGGTCATCAAAAACAAGGAAATCACAGTCAAGAGGACCCTAAGGAAACACGACTAGTAAATATAATGTGCTATTCCAGATGGGATCCTGGAACAGAAAAGGACAATAGGTAAAAACTAAGGGAATCTGAATCATGTATGGACTTTAGTTAATAATGTCTCAACCTAGATTCATTAATTGTATCAAATGTACCATAAGTGTATTAGTAATAGGGGAAATTGAGAACAAAGTATAGGGGAACTCTGTAATTTTTTTCTATGTCTAAAACTATTCTAAAAAATAAAGTTAATTTAAATAAAAAAATACTGCTTAGGAAAAAATTAAACTAAGAAAACTTGAAAACACAAGAATATACAAGCACACACTCCGTTAGCCAGAAGACTGATGACATCATCACCTCATGTAGTCTCTGGAAAAGTGCACTGTACACTCATGAGAGAATGAGAAAATGGGTGAATAACATCAGATACCATTAACTGGAGAAGCTCTCCATGCATAATGGAAATACAAAAGATTTCTGGCTTAGAATTCTGTTGACGAACTGTGTAAATCACTGGCTACTTTTCTTTTTCAAAGCTAACTCTTGGGTGCCTGGGAGGCTCAGTCAGTTAAGCATCTGCCTTCGGCTCAGGTCATGATCTCAGGGTCCTGGAATTGCGTGCGGAGTCTGGCTCCCTGCTGCTTTTCCCTCTCCCTCTGCCACTGCTTATGCTCTATCTCAAATAAATAAATAAAATCTTAATTTAAAAAAAGCTAACTCTTTTTTCAATTCCCATTAGAGTTTATTAGAGTGCCGTTATATATCTACAAAGTTTTTACATTATATTATTCAAGCTTCTAATAAGAACATTTAACAAGTCAAAAAAATGAAGCTATAGTAAGACAGAATCTAAGTACCATACAATAAGAAATAACTGAGTGATATTTTCTCACTTGGGAAGTTCAAACATTACAAATATTTAAATACTACTAACTGTAAGGTTAATAAATTAAAGATGATAATAAAGCATATTTGTCAAATTGTTTTATCCTTTTAAAAAATGTCTCCCTTTAGAAGGTTCAATAAAGTTGTAAAATGGCAAAAAGATTAATAGTCTAGAAGACAAAATATAGGTGGGTTGGTTCGTGTGAAAGGTAGGGACTAGTCACAGTTATTCTCTCCAGCCCCCATTTTTGTAAGCCACTTAGGATACTAATTTATACCCTTAGTGAATTAACATATCTAGGCAATTATCATCAAGGCTGCTATTATCACAAGAAGAGAGACAGACATTAAATGCCTCCTGATGGTGTATAATACACAAGACCCTCAATAACGTATACTTGTCAAAAAAGAGTCTGAGCAAGTCTCTAATACCAACTTGAGAGAAACAGAAGTGACTGAGGAACACATTAAATAATCACCATGGGGGAAAATTCAGCTTGTGAGAAATTCTACAAGACAAATTACCTTATTTATTTATTTCAATAAACTGAAAAGGAAAAATTAAAAACAGATACAAGAGAGACTCGCAAGATTAAAAAAGACCTCAATGGGGGCGCCTGGGTGGCACAGCGGTTAAGCGTCTGCCTTCAGCTCAGGGTGTGATCCCGGCGTTATGGGATCGAGCCACATCAGGCTCCTCTGCCATGAGCCTGCCTCTTCCTCTCCCACTCCCCCTGCTTGTGTTCCCTCTCTCGCTGACTGTCTCTATCTCTGTCGAATAAATAAATAAAATCTTTAAAAAAAAAAAAAGACCTCAATGACTTATCAACCAAGGCCAACATAAGGATTATAAAAAATAATATTTATGAGACAACCAGGGAAATTAAAGCATTGACTAGTTATCTGATTAAAGAATTACTTGTTTTTAGGATACTAATGGTATTTATGGTTAAAGTTTAAAGAAAAGTCTTAATATTTTAGAAATATTTACTGAAATACTTACAAAAAAAAAAAGATTTATCCAGGATTTGCTCCAAAAAAACATGGGATGGGAAGGTGGGACTATAGATGATGCAAGACTGACCTGAATTGGTAATTGTTGAAGACAAGTGATAAGTACATGATGATTCACTACCCTAGTCCATCTTTTAAAAAATATATTTGAAAATTTCCATAATAAAAAGTTCAAGAAAGATAGCACCATTCTTAAATGTGATTAAAATATAAATTCTTGGGGTGCCCGGGTGGCACAGCGGTTAAGCGTCTGCCTTCGGCTCAGGGCGTGATCCTGGCGTTATGGGATCGAGCCCCACANATCAGGCTCCTCTGCTACGAGCCTGCTTCTTCCTCTCCCACTCCCCCTGCTTGTGTTCCCTCTCTCGCTGGCTGTCTCTATCTCTGTTGAATAAATAAATAAAATCTTTAAAAAAAATAAAATAAAATATAAATTCTTACAGTTAGCAAGCAGCTATTAGAACTCTTTTAATATAAGAGAGAATGAGTATGTAGGTAACAAATTGGTGACTAAAATTTCTAGTTGTTTTATTATTTTACGTAAGAAGATTTCCTGCAACCTAAGAATTTACATGATTTAGGACCACTCAAAATAATACTTGATGTTACCAAACACTGGGGCAATTCCATTAACTGGCATGGCCAAATATACAAGCTATATAATGTTGCCAAATATTATATACAGTAGCCACACTTCTTAGAAAATGATTTAAAGCTCTCAGTTAAGTCTAGTAACATACCAATTTACTTTGTGAACACGAAATCACAGTAATCATGAAACACCCACCTAGTAAGTACCTAAAAATAAAAATTTCAGGAAGCTGGATAATCTCTAGGCCCATTAGAAAGACACTCATTTACTACATTCTAAGAATTACTGAACTAAATCACCTTTGCATTTCCTTACATTTCAGAAATCCTTTGATTCAAAGTACCTTAAGAAAGATTACTTCAACTGAGAGTGCCTTACAATACAAAAGATTCACACATATTTTAAGAACTGTATTCTCTTCTGAAAAGTCATTTATATAATTCATTTATAATACAACAAAAGATTTTTACCTCTAACAGACCTTCTAAAGAAAGGTTTCTTCTGGCAACAGAAATAATACATAAAATATTCAAAAGATATAATGACTGTCCTTAAGATGAAAAGCATATTCAATTTTTCTAATAAAAAAATGTTTCACATAGTCTACCGCAATCTATTAATAAAAATTTAACTCCTACACTTAAAGCATTTCTTAGTGGTTAATTGCTAAGGTGATCTAAGTTCTGGACTTTTACAAAATATCGTTTAAGACACATATTAAATGTATACTTGTGTTCTGAAATATATTAGTTCCATGTACAGATACTCAATCCATATTGTTCAATATTTACTACTTAAGACAACACTACCACAAAAATTGAACTATACACAAGTGGAATAATGAATGGGCAAAAGAAGTTTTTAAAAAAAGAGAAAATAGGGTCGCCTGGGCGGCTCAATTGGTTAACTGTCCAACTCTTGATTTCAGTTTAGGTCTTGATCTCAGGGTTGTGAGTTCAAGCCTCATGTTGGGCTCCACATTGGGTGTGGAGCTTACTTAAAAAATATATAGAAAAAGTAATCTCCTATGGAAGAAGAATATTAAATTAATGGACACTGACAGTCATATTGAATCCAAGCTTTTACAACCTCACGACCAAGACTACTATAATAGTCTCTTAATATCTTTTACTCTTCCTAATAGTTTTATATCCTGCTTCCAGATTCATCTATCTACATAAAAATATTCAGTGACATACTATGGCTTTCCAAGTTCAAAATCCTGGGTCTGGCACTCAAAATCTTCTACAATTTTGGTCTCTATCTGCCTCATGAATCAATGATTCCTGTAAATAACACCACCTTCCAATATACCTTAATTTTTCTAATTCATTTCTCCCTTAAAAAAAAAAAAGCCATATGCAATTACTTCCCCCCATTTAGCTCTGCCTCTTGTTATCCTCCCTTCCTAGAATGCATTCCTTGCTCATTTTCAATCCTATGTTCACTATTTACTTGTGCTAGTCAAAGTGTATGTTCCCTTAAGAAAACTTTTCTAACTACCCCAGTGTTTAACAACCACCCACTCTTCACAGCTTGTAAACTCTGCCTTGTTTATGTCCATCATTTAACACTGAGTAAATCTGTTATTGCCTTATCTATCCATCTCTTTAGTCTTCCCAAAATAAACCCAATTCAGACAGACTATAATGTGCATCTCTTGGCATCCCCTTCACCAGGCATAGTACTTTGTACAAAGGCTGCAATTAAAAAAAAAGTTTACTGATATTTTAAAAACCAGTACATGCAATAATTTTTTAAAAACACTACTAACTCATACTGACACACTACTTAATATTTTCAAAGAACTCTCTGGTTTCTCTAGATCATACTGTCTCTATCAAGTAGTCAGAATGAGTATTCCTGCCTATATATTTTTTACTGAAGTAGAATATTTGCCTAAATATTTTAGGAAGAAAAACTGAGATTCTGAGAAAGTATAAAGCCAAAATTACTGAATAGCCTAGGGCTTTTTCAATGTGTTTTACTGCATCTCCTGCCTTCTAATTATTTATCTTTTTGGAGAGAAGGCTTGATACAACTAGTTATATCAACAATAATAGTAGTAGCTTTTATTTATTGGATGTTTATAGTGTCTGTGGCTTTGTAATAGGCACTTTACAGATACATTATCCCAATCAAAACTCAAAACAGGGTCGCCTGGGTGGCTCAGCTGGTTAAGCATCTGCCTTCAGCTCAGGTCATGATGCCAGGGTCCTGGGATCGAGTCCTGCATTGGGCTCCCTGCTCAGATGGGAGCCTGCTTCTCCCTCTGCCTATGGCTCTTCCTGCTTGTGCGCTCTCTCTCTCTGACAAATAAAATCTTAAAAAAAAAAAACAAAAACCTCAAAACAATTCTGGAAGGTAGATATTACTATTATCTTTATATAATATATGAGGAAACTGAAAACCTAGAGAATTTAATTAATCACCCAAGTCATACAACTAAGCAACAGAGCTTAGATTTTAACATGTAGTTAAATGCCTACAGAGCCCATGTTCTTATCCACTTCTCCTAGATCTAAACAGTAACCAGCTTAGGCAGTGTAGTTCAAAAGTGGTATTTTATAAATAGGTAACTCAAAAGCAGATCTCAAGATTAGTTTCAAATACAGAATATTTCAGTACTGCAACTGAAACTATTGGTAAAATAAGCTACAATATTTCACAAAAGAAATTTAATGAACAAGAAAAAGAAAATTGTTCTCACTGCTTTTTAAATATCTTGCTCCAATCTCTATCAACAGGATTTAGAATAAAAAATGAATAAAATTTTATTAATACAGCACAGGTATTCTGGGATAGAATTTAATACTATCTGTTTAGACATTAGTTTAAAAGGTAACAGTAAATTTTAAGCAATTCCATTCAGAAAGACAGGCAGGGAGTCAACACATTAGTGGCAAAGTATTGAAACACCCCTCAAGCTGTGAGCTCTTAGAGAAGATAATTAACCTCTGGCTCAGAGCCCTTTTCTCTAACTATAAATGTGAGAATAAACAAATACCTACCTTTAATGGCTATTGTGAGGGCAGTCTGACAAAGTATACACTTAGAGAATACCAATTGTTGTTATTACTGGTATTTTTATTATCAGTAAGAAATTAAAAATATTTCAGCTAAAAGAGTTAAAAAAGTCCATTAACCTTAAATAAGATATTTATGGCAAAGTATACATGTTCTAAGACAAGGCTTTAATCTTGATTTTGCTGAAATCATAGTGAAAATAAAATAACCTACCATCAGTTTTCCTTTTATAATCGCTGTGACAACAACCTTTGTAAACCAAATTACTTCCATGCCCATTTTCTTTTCTTTTCTTTTCTTTTTTTTTTTAAAGATTTTATTTATTTATTTGACAGAGATAGAGACAGCCAGCGAGAGAGGGAACACAAGCAGGGGGAGTGGGAGAGGAAGAAGCAGGCTCCCAGCGGAGGAGCCTGATGTGGGGCTCGATCCCACAACACCGGGATCACGCCCTGAGCCAAAGGCAGACGCTTAACCGCTGTGCCACCCAGGCGCCCCCCATTTTATTTTCTATTAACAAGTTATTTTAACGTTTAACTTTTTTTGACCCTTTAAGAAACTAGGACAAGTTTGAACCAGAAATTCAAAAAAGGTTGGGAACAAGTTAACACAAGTAAACAAAATTGCATTTTGCTATCAATCATTAGACTGTTCCTACATTTGAGTTTGAATGAAGGACTTTCACTAAATTAAAAATTTACAAGCATCTCAATATAATTCCATAGCAATATGAAACATAAAAAAGTTGGCCTCTGCATTATCCCAAAGAATTTACCATCCCAAGGGTTGGGACCAAGTTAATACAAGTAAGCAGAGGAAGACATAGGACAGAAATGTCAGAAAACTGACTGGGTTCTGCTTCAACAAGCTTTAAAGTATCTGTCATTTTCACATCACCAGGAGTTAAAGAATTATTTTTAAAAATCTTTTAATTTGGGGCGCCTGGGTGGCACAGCGGTTAAGCGTCTGCCTTCAGCTCAGGGCGTGATCCCGGCGTTATGGGTTCGAGCCCCACATCAGGCTCCTCTGCTGTGAGCCTGCTTCTTCCTCTCCCACTCCCCCTGCTTGTGTTCCCTCTCTCGCTGGCTGTCTCTATCTCTGTCAAATAAATAAAATAAAATCTTTAAAAAAAATAAAAATAAAAAAAAAANGGAGTTAAAGAATTATTTTTAAAAATCTTTTAAGTTTTAAATACATTTTTTTAAAATAAAATGATGGCTTACATCAAACACTTCACAGCTGTAGGTGATAGTACCTTATTATACTATATTTGAACCACTCACCAAAGTTTGATCCGGTTCTCCATCTGCCAAACCTGCATCCATAGTGAAAGAAGGTAAGTTTATGCTTCTCTTTCCATTAATGTTTAGCCATCCTGTAAATTTGAAAACCCTAGAAGAAAAAAAAAATCGTATGTATTAGGACTAGGAAAATAAAGCAGTACGTATATTAGGAGGGAGAAATCATTTTAGGATGAGGTTACTGGGAAATCCAATCAGGGAGAAAACAGATTTTGAATGGGCAAAGAATGGTAAAGGTTCAGAGAAAAAAATGGAAGAAAAGAAAATATACCAACTGAAGAATAGCAAGAGAAAGGTTACAGATATGAGACTGTTCGAAGTTTAAAAAGATACTTAAATCTATTTACAATTAAGGAAATAAGTGCTCTTTTTTTAATGATTACACTGGCAAAAACTAAAAAGTGTGCTAATATTGCCAACACTGGCAAGAATGTAGGAAAAAGTATTCTCATATACTTTTGTGAGAAGAATATAAATCATAAAAATTTTTGGAAGGGCAATTTAAAATATGTATACTTTAATCCAGTAATTTTGAGGCTAATAATTATGCCACATTTATTTGTTTATACAAATGCACGAAGATACATAAACACTTCCAACAAAGTAATAGATATGATGAGAAAACTGGAACAACCTTAATGTGAATCATTAGGAGTTTGCTTAAATTATACTATAAATACAATGGAATATCACGTAGCAACTTCTAAAAATTAGGTAGGTCTTTACATACTCTTTATGTATTTACTTTATATATAAACTAGAAAGAAGGCCACATTAGGTGGAAAAGGCAAATTATAGAACATTATATATAAAATACTCTTTGTGTTTCTGTGTCTTCCCATTTTTACAAGGAATATATATCACTTTTATAGTTTTTATTTTGGAAGTCTTAGAAGCATGTCTTCATCACAAGTCTTTTTCTTCTGAACTTTTTTACCAAACAAAACCTCCAGACTAAACTTATAATAACTATATATATTCAAAAGTCTCTAATAACCTCTCCGATAATCCTTCCTTAAAAGGGCTAACAAAACCAAAATCAGTAAGTCAGCAGAATTCTGGTCATTTCTTGAAGTCTGAAAATCATTTTCTTGTTTCTGCAAGTATAAAAGGCTGCACTGAAGTATAAACACTGGAGAGAATACTTTTTAACTGGGGTTTTGGTTTCTTTGATATAACCAATACAATTAGCCCAAGCTAAGTGGACTTTCAATTTATAAACCTTAGGTACACTTCCTTTCTATATGTATTACAATGCATTGTAATTATTTGTTCTCACAATCCAATTCTCTTCAGGGACAAAGACTGCATTCTACTCATCTGTCTACTCACAGTGCTAGTTCACGGTAGACATTTAATAAACACTTGTTGCACTGAATTGTCACCTCAATTACCTGTATGAATAAATAATAATCCAAAACAAATCAGACAAAAACTACTACACTTATGAGATGCACACTAAAATTCATACTTGAATACTGACAGTCATTATGCTAGAAATTAGCAATACTAAAAACAAAATAATAAAACACCCACAGGAAGCTTCAATGTCAAAGTATTTTACCAATTTTTTTCATCCTATCCATTCCACTTTAAGGGTTTATTTATTCCTAGACATTGTATTAGGCACTTAAAATACATCAATGGAGGAATCCCCCTCTACTTGCTAGATGGGATGCTGCCTGATTCATGAATCATTTAATAAAACCAACTGGATCTTTAAAATAATAAAATACATCAATAAACAAAACACCCTAATCTCATGGAGCTTATATTCTAGAAAGAAACAAAAATAAATACAATAAATTAGAAGTCTTTTGTTAGAAACCAATATTGCACTATATGTTAACTAAGTAAAAAATTTTTTAAAAGGTTATATGTTAGAAGGTGATGTTATGAGAAAAAAATAAGGCAGGCTAAGAAAAACCAGGCAGGAAAGGGTTACAATTTTATATAGGATGTTCATGAGAGGTCTCACTGAAAAGATGATATCTGATAAAACATTTGAAGTAGGGAGGGAATTAGCCATGTAGATATCTGAAAAAGAGTTTCAGGTCAGAGGGAAGAGCCAGTGCAGAAGGTCTTAAGTGCCTAACCTGTAAGTCTGAGGAACAGCAAGAAAGCAATGTGGCTAGAACAATGTGAGCAAAGGGATGAAAGAGTAATGGGAGATATGATCACAGAAGTAAGGGAACAAAAGTAGAAGCAGATCCAGTAGGTTGAGCAGGCCACTATAGATCTTGGCCTTTAATTCTAAGTAATATGAGAAATCACTGGAGGGTTCAGAGGAAGGAACAACATAATTTGACTTACATTTTTAAAGTTTCTCTGTGTTGACAATAACTGTAGTAGTGGGGAAAGCGTAGAAATTGGGAATTCAGTTAAGAGGCTACTGCAGTAATCCAGGAGATACTAGGATGATACAATGATACTAGGATGAATGACAGCCATAAAGATATTCAGAAGTAGAATACTATATATATTTAGAAAGTAGAAGCAACAGGATTTCCTGAAGGACTGACTATGAAGTGGGAGGAGAAAGGAATCCGTAATCACAAAGATTTTTGGCCTGAATGACTGAAAAGATGGCCATCAGATGAGACGGGGAAGACTGATGAGGGAGGTAAGGTTTGTTCTTTGGGGGCACTTGGGGGAGGTAAACATACTTAGCTTGAGGTATGTTAAGTTTGAGATGTCTATCTGATATTCAAGTGGGCATGTTGAGCAAGCAGCTGGAAATATAGCACAGTGAAGTCTAAGATAACAAAATGAGAAGGAAAGTGTTTGAACGCATTTAATTTTTAAAGACATGAATGTATTCTTAGTAGCAGGCATGTGATAAATGTTTGTTAGCCTGTGAACAGCATGTAAGTATTTCTCAAATAATTTTTTAAACCAGAATTTGGTTTTGCAGTAATTTTATAAGAGGAAATTTGGTTCCATTATGCTTATATTTATATTTTAGCAATAAGCAGCCCTTGAAAGCTTTATGTAAACAAAACAGTAAGGAAACCATACATGACAAGGAATTCAATAGGTGAAACAGGTAACAAAATGTAAGGCAACTGGCTGTGATTTTGGTTCTTCTTTTCAACCAATATTTTAAGAGTGAAAATTTACACATCTAACAATGTAGATTTAAGACTTGTCCTAAAACTCTGGAAGATGTGGCAACACTGAACAATAACTGATCAGAGCTGAGCAGCAGTCATCCACTTTACAAGGGGCAACATTCTCCAGTTTGCACCCACCTCTCACACCATATCTGCATCTGTACTTTGACTGCCTCACTCGTTTTTGCCAACTGCCTGGGCTCTGTAAGTACTTAAGTTCTGACTGATTTAAAGATACCTGTACAGAACACTTTCTAAAACAAAGAAATGTTCAATAACATAAACAGCTGCTTTTAAAAAAGAGCAATTTTATAAGCTCCCCTTTTGGATTTCTTCTCTATCAGCCACCATCTTTTCTGGGACTAAGCTTTCTACCCACATTTTTGAGCTACTCTCTGCTAGCACCTAATGACAGGACAGGGCTCTATGATAAGAATTTGTCCTGTCAGTCCTTCTGTTTGTCCATAATGCTCAAACCTCCCTGACTGTTAAAAAGTCCTTTCTCAGTTCTACTTTCCTGAAAGCTACCCTCCGGTATTTCTTTTACTTCCACGCGAAAATTTCACAAATGTTCACACATTCATTTCCTCTATTTCTTCCCCCTGCTTTCATGCCTACATTATGTTGGTTCTACACCTAGGTTAATACAAAGCACAGATGTGCATGCATGTATATGTCTGTTGTATGTATAGCTTTTGGTGACTTATTAATGTTTTCCTGACTTTATCCCAATTTATGATCAAATAAAATGCTCAGCCTTCCTTAGCCATCATTGTCTGGAAATGCAGATTTCCTCCCAATATAATTTTCACTTAACTGAATCTTTCCATGCTATATGGAATAAAGGGGCAAGAGCAGGTATCCTTGTCTTGTTCCTGACCTCAGGGGGAAAGTTGTCAGCTTTTCACCACTGAATATATTGTTAGCTGTGGGTTTGTCATATATGGCTTTTATTATACTAAGGTATAGTCCCACTTATCTGCGCTGTTGAGATGAAATGAATGTTGAACTTTGTCAAATGCTTTTTCTACATCTATGGAAATGATCAGATGATTTTTATACTGTAGTTTATTAATATAGTATACCATACTGACTAATTTGTGGATGTTGAACCGTCCTTGCAGCCCTGGAATAAACTCACTTGATCATGGTGTATGATCCTTTTGAGGTATTGTTTAGTTCAGTTTGCTAATATTTTTTTTCAAGATTTTTTGCATCTATGTTCCTCAGGGATATTGACCTGTAATTTTCTTTTCTTGTGGCATCCTTGTCTGGTTTGGTATCAGGGAAACACTGGCCTTGTAAAATGAATTTGGAAGAGTTTTCTCCTCTTTTATACTTTGGAAGAGTTTGAGAAGGATTGATATTCATTCTTTGAATGTTTGGTAGAATATAGAAGTGAAGCCATATGATCTTGGACTCTCGTTTGTAGGAAGTTTTTAAATTGCTGATTCAATCTCCTTACTAGTAAATGATCTGTTCAGATTTTCTATTTCATCATGATTTAGTCTGGATAGCTTGTATATTTCTAGGACTTTGTCCATTTCCTCTAGATTGTCCAATCTGTTGGCATATAGTTATAATTGTTCACAGTAGTTTCTTGTGATCCTTTGTTTTTCTGTGGTATCAGCTATAATATCTCCTCTTTCATTTCTGATTTTATTTATTTGAGTCCTCTTTTTCCCTTAGTGAGTTTTAGCTAAAGGCTTGCCGATTTTGTTTATCTTTTCAAATAATCAGCTCTTAGTTTCATTGATCTTTTCTGTCTTTTAGTCTCCATTTCATTATTTCTGCCCTAATCTTTGTTATTTCCTTCCTTCTAACAACTTTGGACATAGTTTGTTCTTTTTATATTTCCTCAAGATGTAAAGTTAGGTTGTTTGTGAGATTTTTCTTGTTTCTTGAGCTACAGCATTTATCACTGTGAACTTCCAGAGAAGTCCCATTAGTATGGTTTTTGATGTATCCCACAAATTTTAGTATATTTCCACTTTTGTTTGTTATGAGGTTTTTTTTCTCTTTTGATTTCTTATTGACTCATATGGTTGTTCAGTAGCACGTTGTTTAATCTCCACATATTTGTAAATTTTCCTGTTTTCTTCATGTAATTAATTTCTAGTTCTTAACCACTGTGGTAAAAATGATTTGATATGCTTTCAATACTCTTTAATAGATTAAGACTTGTTTTACTAATGATGCACTATATGCTGGCTAATTGAACATAATAATAAAAATATTTAAAAAATAAAATAAATGAAAAAAACCACTTGTAGCTTAACATATGATCTATTCTGGAGAACATTCCATGTGTACTTGTGAAGAATGTGCATTCTGATGCTTTTGGATAGAATGTTCTGATTATGTTTATTAATTCCATCTGGTTTAACATGTTATTTAAGGGCAGTGTTTTCCTACTGCTTTTCTGTCTGGATCATCTATCCACTGATACTGGGGTATTAACGTCACTTATTATTGTATTGCTGTCTACTTCTCTTTAGGTCTTGTTAATACTTGCTTTATATATGTAAATGCTCCGATACTGGTGTATAAATATTTACAAATGTTACATCCTCCTGTTGGATTGATCCCTTTATCATTATATGATGCCCATCTTTGTCTTATTACAGTTTTTGTTTTAAAGTGTATTTTGAGTACAGCTACTCCAGCTTTCTTTTAGTTTCCATTTTCATGGAATATCTTTTGCCATCCCTCCCCTCTCAGACTTTTGTCTGTCCTAACAACTAAAGTGAGGCTCTTCTGCCAGCATACCAATGGGTCTTGTTTTTTTGTTGTTGTTATTGTTGTTTTATCTATTCAGCCACTCTCCAATCTTTGATTGGAGAATTTAGTCCAATCAGATTTAAAATAATTTTTTTATGTTTTTAAAATAATTATTGATAAGTGTGTGCTTATTGACATTTTGTTAACTACTTTCTGGCTATTTTTGTAATTCCTCTCTGTTCCTCTCTTCTCTTACTCCCTTCCTTTGTGGTTTGGTTGACTTTCTTTAATGGAATGCTTATATTCCTTTCTCATCATCTTTTGTATATTTACTATAGGTTTTTATTTTGTGGTTGTCGTGAGGCTTACATATAACAACTCCTAACTACAGCAGTGTATTTTAAATTGATAACAACTTAAGTTTGATCCCATGGTAAAGCTTATCATTTGTACCCCCATCCCACCCTCCCATATTTAAAAATTTTTAAACCATAAAACTGGATAAGATTTCCTGGGTTATCTATGCAGACAGAAAAAAAGGACCA
This sequence comes from Ailuropoda melanoleuca, assembly GCF_002007445.2. NCBI lineage: Eukaryota > Metazoa > Chordata > Mammalia > Carnivora > Ursidae > Ailuropoda > Ailuropoda melanoleuca. Next base: position 49,915,222 of record NC_048232.1, read on the forward strand.
AGTTCAGATCCCTGGGGTACTTCAATATTAAAGGATCAATATTTATAGAATGAATGAATCCCAATTTTTGCTTCTCAATTTGCAAAATTACTCCACGTAATTACTGATGTGGAGAACAAAGACAAAAGAAAAAAAATTAAACTTCCTTATAACTTACAGCCCACAAGACAATTCTCTGAGACAGGCAGACCAACCTTTCCCAATGAAGCTTAGTTGCCTCAATGTTAACACTTTGACCGAGGCAAAAGGCAACCTTGGCTAGACATTAGCCCAACCTCCTGGATCCCGTAAAAACAAACAAAAAAATCCCTTTGGAAACTTCCTTTATCTCAACCCAACACCCCCCCCCCAAGATATATGCTAGCAATCATCATCCAAACATATGGCACACTGATAGACATCTGAAGGGATCTCATGAGGACGGTTTTACTAGCCAGTAGTAAATGAACCTTTTCCGAAAAAACAGCTACCCCCTCAAGGTCCTGGAAACCCTGCTTCCAAATTTCTTGGAGACTTAACTATCCCTAACCCCCTCCCAAATTCAAAGTATATAATCAGCCACTTCTCACAACCCCAGTGCTGCTCTTTCTGCCCTCAGGTCCTATCCTCGTGCTTAAATAAAACCACCCTTTTTGCACCTAAGACATCTCAAGAATTCTTTTTTGACTGTTCGCTCTGAAACCCCAACATTTCACATCAATCACATTACGTAAAGACTGATTTAAAACTAATACAAAAAGCAATGTCAAGAAACAAGTTTTTAGTTATTTTCCTCTGAAGCCAAAGACTGCAACATATAAAACAAAAAATCCTAGAGGGAAAAGGTGATTGATTAGAGGCTTAAAGTATAAGCACAATAATTTTCCCATCTTTCAGAGGTGAAAGTCAAAAGATGTTTATAAATTGATGTCATTTTGGAATGTAGTGAGGTCCAGAGCCAACAGCCAAGAAAGAATTTTTCAGACGTCTTTGGTGCAAAAAGATGATTTTATTAAAGCTTGAAGACAGGACACACGGACAGAAAGAGCCGCTCCACTGGGGTTGTGAGGAATGGCTGATGACGTACTTCCGTACTTCCGTACTTTCCGTACTTTCGGAGTTAGGGGAGGTAAAGAAAAAGGTAGGTGTCCAAAAGGATTTTGATATGCTAAAGAAGACTCTCAGGATACTGGAGGCCTGGCTATTGTCAAACTAAGGTTGTTTTCCCCTCTAACAAAGCATTATCATGAAAATAGTTGGAAGTTTCCTGAAAGAATGTCACACATATCCCACAGTGTGGGGGGGGGGTCAGCTTGTGCTTTGTCCTCAGCTTGCCTTCTGCTCCCTCATCAAAATGATAATCTAAGAATTAAAAAGTTTATTTCTTAAAGTCAAAAATGGTAATTAATCACAAACTTACTGGCAGTAGACACTAGTTTTTGAGTAGGCTTTTGAGTAGGCTTGAGAAGAAAGGTCAATCTTTTCTGCCATTTAAAAAATTTTTTAAACAGTCTATGTTATAAATACAATCAAAAAGAAAGTGTAATAAAATTCTTGTAAAAGAGTACAGTGTGTCATAATCCTAAAGACTCCTTTCTCCAAACTGCAAGGCTAAATAGCTAGGCCTGCATCCAAATTTAAACATAATTACTAGTCAAATGCAAAGTTTAAATAAGACTTTGTTCCCTCTTTTGTTCCTTTTGTTATCAGTACTCTAGCCATTGTTTGGGGAATTGGTGTCTCATTGTCTACACCTAAACTTAAGAAGTTCCTAGAAAAAGTAATTTTTATAATAATTCTTCTTTATTGTGGGCTTAAATTGCTATTTCAGTCACAGAGAAAAGAAAGGAGCAACTACTAAGCAAGGCTAATATCTTTAACACATGTCATTTATCTTTAAAAAAAGATTTTATTTATTTATTTGAGAGAGACAGAGCATAAGCAGGGGGAGGGGCAGAGGGAGAGGGACTAACAGACTCCCCGCTGAGCAGGGAGCCCCGCCTCAGGACCTGGATCCCAGAATCATGACCTGAGCCAAAGGCAGACACTTAACTACCTGAGCTACCCAAGTGCCCCTTGTTTCATCTTAACAACTTTATGATGCTGTAATGAATGATGGCTGCCTCTGAAGGCATCAACAAGTTGTACATGATTAGTATTTCCTCCTATTTCACAGGATGCCCCAGAAGTTATTTGTTCTGTTTTGTTACATGAATATGTAACAAAAACAAAAATTCTCAAAAGCAAGAATGCTTATCAGTGAACACACCATACTTCTAAAGAATAACATAACTGGAAAGGAGTATTAGATTCAATAATCTTAACCTCACTCACTGCCAATTTGACCAAAAAAAAAAAAATAGATTGCAAATAAAAAAAATTTTGTTTAGCTAGTCTGACCTGATCTACAGTATCTACACCAAGACAAATCCTTAAGGAAAGCCTAATATGAGAAATTCATCACATAAATGTGACAGTTCCCAAAAAGCAAGCCAGCACCAACATTGTATTCATAAGCACTTTTCCCAAAAAAAAAAAAAAAAAAAAAAAAACAACTATGTAAATGGATTGCTGGATTAAAGCAAATGGCTTTCATCTAATTCTTGCAGAACAGTGCAGTACATATGTTTCTCAGTATAATAATACTTTGGCACCTATGAATTATGTTAAAAGTTCCTCCCAATCTAAAAATGATAATAAAAACAATGACGATAAAATACACAATATGTAGAGTTCAGCCAAAACAATATCATCAGCAATTTGCCCAGAGGAAAACCAACAGCATTAGACTAAGTTCAATGAAAAGCAGAAAATCACTACTAGTAAATTTCTGGGAAGGTACAAAACAAATTTCATTTCCCATTTTCTTTAGACCAACCATTAATATACATAATTCATAACTTTTAAGGCTTAAAATAAGCCTTTATACCTATATCGCTTCACCATCAATTATGTGTCCTTTGTAGAGCTCAAAACACATTCATCAAATATTTATTTACTTCTTGTAAGAGACACTGTTGTAGATTCTGACATATGGGGAACAATAAACATCATTCCTATCCTAGCCAAAAGAAGGCAAAATAAAATGACTAGTATACTACAATGTAATGAGCCTTATGAAAAAGTTACATGCATGATGTTACCTACAGTAGCACATAAGGATATTAAACTCAGCCTTCTGGAGGTAGTAGAGTAAGAACACAAAAAACAAAACTTTGCAAAGCCCTTTTATATTAAATAAAACAAATTAACTACCAGAAGAATATATAAATAAATCTAAGATTAACTAATGCAGAATCTTTTATAAATCTTTATAATCTAATGGCTTTCTTAACTTATGCAGTCTATTTTGAACTTTGGTTTACATTTTCTTGAGATTCATCTATTTGGTTTTAGACTTAGAAACAAAATTTGTATACCTTATCTCCCAATAAATACCTAATTCTACAAAAAATAAAATAAAGAACTGAAGTAATCTCAAATGGATTACTATATAGCTTATAATTTTTCTAAAAAATACATGTGGAAAAGGAATAGATTAGAAAGGTAACTTCCGGGGCGCCTGGGTGGCACAGCGGTTAAGCATCTGCCTTCGGCTCAGGGCATGATCCCGGCGTCCTGGGATTGAGCCCCACATCAGGCTCCTCCGCTATGAGACTTCTTCCTCCTCTCCCACTCCCCCTGCTTGTGTTCCCTCTCTCACTGGCTGTCTCTATCTCTCTGTTGAATAAATAAATAAAATCTTTAAAAAAAAAGAAAAGAAAAGAAAGGTAACTTCCTAGTTTAAAAATATACAAACGTTGGTCACAGCAGGATTCTAATATATACATAGATAGATAGACAGATACAGACATTTTGCAGAGTTGGATACAGAGAAAAAACTATGAATGATAGAATGTAACTCAAGGTAGTATGTTTCCTTAAAAGTAGTAAGCCAATCTGTAGAGAACTGTGTAAGACCCCTCTTACTATATCATCATTCCAAAGTGAAATATATAGTTCTATGGATTTAAAAGGAAATAGCAAAACAGCACATAGAGACAATAACCAACCCAGCAGCAACCAGACCCAGCACCCAGTCTGTGATCTCTATCATTTCTCATTAAAAGACACAAGGGCTTCTTGGAGAAATGGCATATTCTACGTCTAAGACAACAAATATACAAGGTATGCCTAGATAATCTTACATTCCAGTATCTTGCATATCCAAGCAAAAATGCTATAAAAGATTTCTAGAGTTACATAATGAAGACTTAGGAGCCAATTCAAAAGGGCTCCCAACAGCCAAAGATAGTACCATGTTATAGAGAAAATTTATATCTATAAAATGCAGCTTGAAAATCAAAGAGCTAATCATCCATTTCAAAAAATTAGAAATAGGAGCAAATTAAACCTAAAAAAGTAAAAGGAAGGAAATAACAAAGAGCATAAATATGACACAGAAAACAAAAATACAAAGAGAAAATCTACAAAGTCAGAAGTTCCTTAAAAAGATTCAAATTGATGAAGGCTAGGTAAAACAAGGGGTATAAAAAACGAGACTGCAAAAATAACCAATATTATGACTGATAAAGGAGACATCATAAAAAATTCTCCAAACATTAAAGATATCCTGAAAGAAAATTACAAATAACTCTATACCAATAAATTTGAAAATCTGTAAGAAAAAGAAATTTCTAGAAAAATCCAACTTACTGAAACTTCCACAAAAAGAAACAGAAAATGAGAAAAGTCGTATGGAATCCATAATAATAACTCTACAACAAAGAAAATTCTCATCATCAGTTTACTTCACTAGTAAATTTTACCCAACAATGGGGAGTCAGCGTGATGGGGAGGATAGAAATCTTACACAAATTTTTCCAGAAAAACAAAATGAAAGAACATGACCCAAGCTGTTTTATCAGACATATAAAACTTGACAAGGACATGTGATGGCAGGAAAATTATGACTTGAGATATGGATGTCAAAATCCTATTAAAAAAAAAAGTATCTGAAAGCCAAATCTAGTGATATATAAAAAGGGCCACCACTATAATCAAGTTAGGTTTATCTGTTTAAAAAAAAAAAAAAACCCATCAAGGTGCCTGGGTCAGTTAAGCATCTGCCTTCAGCTCAGGTCATGATTTCAGGGTCCTGGGATGGTGCCCTGCACCAGGATCCCTGCTCATCGGTGAGTCTGCTTGTCCCTCTGCCCCTCTCCCCCAGACTTGTGCATGTGAGTGTGCATGCACGTGCTCTCTCTCATAAAAATAAATAAAATTTTTTAAAAAATCAATCTATACAACCCACATTATAATAAAATGAGAAAAATCACATGTTCGTTGTAATAAATGCTGAAAAAGAATTGGGGCAATTTAAACCTACTCATGACAAAAAACTCTTTCCAAACTTGAATAGAAGAAAACCTACCCATAAAAAGAAGATTAAAAAAAGAAAACCTACCCAATCAAATAAAACCAACAGAAAACCATTTAGAAGCTATTTAGAAGTACCATAATTAGAGATCAGATTCAAGATATAGGAACTTTCCTCAAAAATGACAGATTTGTCAGGTTCTGTTTAGAAATAAATCAATTATGGTGGCACTGTAATCCCTTTCCATGATAAACTAGTTATTCACACTGAATCATTTGAACTTAATGATCTCTTGTCTCATTTGTGAGCAAATAACCTTGCCCTTCCTATACACAGGTTAAATCTTAAATCTTTCAAGTCAACTGAACTGTAACTGTGCCACTTTTTAGAACTGCCTATAAATTAAGTAGTCCTAAAACTCCTGAAGTTTTAAAGGAGAAAAAAATTGCCTAAATAAAATACAACTATAACATCTGAAAACAAACGTGACATGGTTAAGGTATATGAACAAGGTCCTAAGGTGATACCTGACTTACTTGAACTTTAAAATGTCTACTTTTAAACTGAAATAAAAAAAAACTAGGACAACAAAATTAATTGCAGATCAAATAAGACAAATATTTTAGATCAAATTATGAGAGGGGATTGAAAATGGAATGAATATTTACCTAATGCACGAAGAATGAAGAAACAGCCTATCTTTAAGGGGTGCATAAGAAATACAGGAAAATGGTCAGATATAGTAACATTTAGAACATTAAAAAATAATAAAAATTATAAAGGAAAAAAGAAAGAAAAATTATTAGTTTAATAATCATAATATAACCCCCCAAAAAATCCCTTCAAGTATATAAAATCTTAAGACCTCATTCATTTATTTAATATTATTGCACACTTACCATGTGCCACTGTTCTGGAAACTTAAGAATTAGTCAGAGTATGTTCATCCTTGGAGGGGGATTACTGACCAGAGGGGGCATAAGAAAACCTACTGGGCGGCTATACCTCAACCTGTGTAGTGGTGACCTGCATTTATACATACACAAACATTCACTTAGCTGTACACGTACAATTTGTGCACTTTAGTGTAAGCTGTATATCAATTTTTTTGTGAAAGTTCATTTGTATTGCCTTCTATTATTGCTAACTGTTCTTATACATACTACTTCGATCTTAATTCACAGAAACCTTGCAACAAATTTCTGGCATAGCCAAAGGGTACTTACTATATGTCTCACTGTGATGGCAAAGTTTTAAACAACCCAAGAGGAGAAAACAGATGTCTGTATTAAAAAGAATATTACCATTAATGGGTGAAAACAACCACTGAATTCTATTAATATATAACACAAAAGTATTAACTGAATTTTAAAAAATGTTTATTTCTCCATCAGTCACATAATTATGCTGCCAGATATGAACTTAACTATTTTTCTATCAGTGTTTCTCAATAGTCATTGGTATAGCAACTTCACGATTTTTGCCAGTACTACCAGCATACAGTTAATTTTTTTACTCATCTTTGATTTTAAATTTAATTAGCCTTATCTAATAAAATCCATAAATTTACTGATTTGAGTCACAAGTTCCATTTTTTCTAATACATATACTATATAACTCTATAAAGTTTAAATGCTCATCAATGTGCTAAAGTCCTCTCACATCACCATACCAAAAATTGTAGACCTTAACACAGACTGTTTCATCTCTTGGTCCATTCTCAGGGAATTCACTTTCCCTGTCCTGATGTAGCATGATGAGACAGAAAGAATATTAGTAAACCTCATTTCAAGTCCACATTTCTTTGAGAACTAGCTATGGACCTTTAGACAAACTATTTTACGTTTACCTCTGGACTGCAGTTCTCTTGTAAGATTGTGAAGCTAAAATGGCCACTACTGAGATTCCCTACAACTCTCATATTCTATAACACGACAGCTAGTGGTTTTACCACTTGTCTAATAATATATATATGCATATTATTCATATATATTTATTGTATGCACATATAATACATATATTTTATTATCTATAATATTTGTATGTATATATGAGACAAAGGAATGCAAGGCAACTTACAAAGCCACAACAAACCAATAAACATACTACACTTTTCTACGTTGTTTTCAAATTCTGGATCTGCATATCAGAGCTGAGCACCATTCTTGTTTAAACCACAGCTATGGTACGTCATCTGAGATCTCTAGTGTTAGTTCTAAAAATGAAGGAAAACTTAAAAGTATTTGTACAGCCATCAATTTAGAGAATCCTCCTAAATGTTTACAATTACCCTTCCCATTTTTTCTAGTTATCTAGTTACCTTAGCCATACCAAGTCCCAAGGAAGCCATGTGCATAGGTCCAACAGATGCCTATAGAAACAGTGGGTTACAATGCAGGAAAACTCTGAGCTTAGGAATTCCATATTTTTTTATAATGGGAATAAGTATGCCTGCCCTTTCCTTGGAAGGAAGACACTATCTCTGTCTTCTAAGACTATTCACTACAAAAACATCCTCAAAAAGATAGTCCAGAACAAAGCGCAGTTAGTGCTTTACTTACAAGATATGCAGAAATACAAGACATCGATAGAGAATTGTCTTCTAAAACTTGTTCATCCCTGTCTACTTCACTACCATCCAATACAATACTCTGTTAACATTTCATCTTATACTACCTAGCTATCTATGAATAAAAAACAGCTTTAGGAAAGATCTTATATCTATTTTAAAAACTTCAGCAACACAACTGAAAAATAGAGAATAACTTTACAAAAAGGGAAGGAAAAGAGTTTCATTTTGCCTGCATCATCCATTCCCCTAGCCCAGCATTGCTCAGTACCAAGAGGAAACTCCCTAGCTAGAAAGAATTCCTCTTGCCAGGAAAGGGACAGCAAAGTGAACTATCAGGTTCCCCAGCCCTTCTGGACACTCCACAAAGGACCTGCTTCCATTTTACCCCAAGAAGAGACTGGCAAAGCTGAAACATACAGGTATGGCTAGAAATAAGGAAGAAAAACAGGGGCTACCAATAGCAGCCATACAGTGGGATCAACCACAGTTCGCAGTGACCTGCTCTGCAGAGGACCCTAGAAACTTTCTCCATTGAAGAAACCAACAGCCAGGGCACCTGGGTAGCTCAGTCAGTTAAGTGTCTGACTCTTGATCCCAGCTCAGGTCTTTCTCTCAGGGTCATGAGTTGAAGCCCCTCTTTGGGCTCCACACCAGGTGTGGGGCCTACTTAAAAAAATAAAAGAAGACAAGACCAAAGCCGACCAGACCAATAGCCAGCACAGAGACAGATTTCACTAGCTTTTGCCCCACAGGTATTTGAGTTCACAGATATTAGCTGCCTGAGTCCCCCACATACACATACACTCCCCCTTCTCTCACGTGCCCTCTCCAGAGCCTGGGAACCACACCAGCAGCCAGTCCAAGCATCTGTGGCTGCTGAGTTCAAGATACCAGCCTAGACTCCCACAGCTAACCTCTCCTGATACGCATGTGCTCAGATTAGCCCCTCTAGCTGTGTACTTGCACCAGCTGGTACCAGCTTCCACTATCACATGCACAAACATGCCCATTTTGGAGAATGCAACCAAAGAAGAGCACACCAACAGCCAGGGCCACCACTGCTTCTTGTGGGTCCAGATCAGGCCCTATCTTCTGTCACTGGTCGGTACCACTGAATAACTTACAGCTAGCCCCTTGAGCTGTGCACCTGCACACCCTGGCCCAATCCCATCACTGTCCTCCACTGCCATGCACCCATAGCAAAACACAGCAAGCATGACAGTACACACCTACAGCCAAGGCCCCTGCAGCTATTTACCTGCCCTCATTACATGTGTGTTTGCAACCACACCTGCCACTAGCTACACCCCTAGCTTGTCCTTGCAACTGAGTGTGTGAATATCACAAGTTCCAGCCACTATCACTGCTTGCCCTGGACCTTCGCTGCTGAGCCTGGAGGTGCTACTGAGGACCTCAACAGTCCTCAATGACTCTCCAGATCCCCCACAATGCTAAACAAAAACCACACATTTGTTGATGCTATGGACCCCAACGGCTTTAGCCAATGAACCACAATGGCCACTGAGGACTGTGGACAGTGCTGCCACATGCCCCTGCACTTGGTACCCTATACCATGAGACTCAGGGACACAGCATGCTCTGGCATGCCCCACCTATGGATGAAAGTCTTCCCTTACTGAAATCAGTCTATAAAGTCAGGAAGGGGAGACTGATTCTTCCAATGCACAGACACAAAGCTACAAGGCTTACAAAATATAAAAAAAACATAGCTTAGCCAAAGTAATATAGTAAACTTCCAGTAACAAACTGGCCCTAAAAAAATGGAGATCCAGGAATTGCCCAACAAAGAATTCAAAATAATCATTCTGAAGATGCTCAGAGAGCTACAAAAGAACACAGAAAAACAATATAACAATATCAGGGAAGAAAAGTTCGGCAAAGAGAGAGAAAACAAAAAAGAACAAACAAATTTGGAACTGAAGAATACAGTAACTAAACTGAAGAATCCAAAAGAGAGCTTCAACAGCAGAACGGAGCAAGTAAAAGAAATAATCAGTGAACCTGAAGACAGATCTTTTGAAATTATCCAGTCAGAAAAGCGAAAAAAAAAAAAAAAGTATGCAGAAATCTATGGGTCTTGTAAGACACTAATAAGAGAAGCAAGGTGTACATTATGGGAGTCCTCAAAAGAAAAACAAGGGAAAATAGAATAGAAAGTTCATTTAAAGAAATAAGGGCTGAGAACTACTCAAATTTGGGAGATTATCTGGACATCCCAGTTCATTAAGCTAATAGGTCACCCACATTTTCAATCCAAACAATCTTCTTCAAACACATTATAATAAAATGGGCAAAATCAAAGAGAATTTTAAAAGCAGCAAGAGAGAAAAAAGTTCTTGCATATAAGGGAACCCCCCTGTCTATCAGTGGATTTCTCAGCAGAGACCTTGCAGGCCAGGAGAGAACAGGGTGATATACTCAAAGTATGGAAAGAAAGAAATTGCCAACCAAGAATGTTTTACCCAGCAAGGTTGTCCTTCAGAAATGAAAGCAAGACAAAGACCTTCCCAAACAAACAAAAGCTGAGGGAGTTCTTCACCACAAGACCTGCGTTACAAGAAATACTGAAAGGAGTTCTTCAAGCTGAAGCTAAAGGACACTAACCAGTAACACAGAAAACTTATGAAAATAAACAGCGCATTGGTAAAGGCAAGTAAGTAGTCTAATTCAGAATACTCTAATACTGTAATATGGTCGTGTGTTAACTGTTAACTCTAGTATAAAGGCTGAAGGACAAAAATAGTTATAGCTATAATAATCTGTAAATTGATATACAATATAAAAAGATGTAAAGTGTGACATCAAAAACACAAAATGTGAGGGAGGGGAATAAAAGCAGTTTTTTTTTGTTTGTTGGTTGGTTGCTTTTTGTTTTTTATGAGACTAAAGTTAAGTTGACATCAGCTTAAAATAGACTGTTACAAGATGTTTCAAGTAAGCCTCAGGGTAACCAAAACCAAAAACTTAAAGAAGGTACACACAAAATAAAGAGACAGTAATCAAAGTGTACGACTACAGAAAATCATTAATTTACATAGAAGGAGAACAAGAGAGGAAGGAACAAAAACTATAAAACAGCCAGAAAACAATTTGGAAAATGACAATAATAAGTCCTTATTTATCAATAATTACTTTAAATGTAAATAGATTAAACACTCCAATGAGAAGGCATAGAGTGGCTGAATTGATTAAAAAAAAGAAACGACCCAACTATATGTTGCCTACAAGAGACTCACTTCAGCTTCAAAGACACACATAGGCTCAAAGAGAAGGGATGGAAAAACATTTCATACAAATGGAAATCAAAAGAGAGCAGGGGTAGCTATAATTAATTATATCAGAGAAAACAGACTTGGAAGTCAAAAACTGTAATGAGACAAAAAGGTCATTATATAATGAAAAAGAGGTCAATTCATCATGAGGATATAATAATTGTAAATATATATGCACCCAACACTGAAGCAGCTAAATATATTAAGCAAATACTAACAGATTTGAAGAAAGTAACAGACAGCAATAAAATAATCGGAGGGGACTTCAATACCCCACTTTCAAAAATGGATAAGTCATCCAGATAGAAAATCAATAAGGAAACACTGGACTTGAACTATATACATATATTTTTTAAAGATTCTATTTATTTATTTGAGAGAGACAGAGATAGGGAGAGAGAACACAAGCTGGGAGGAGAGAGAGAAGCAGGCTCCCCACTGAACCAGGAGCTCGACGCAGGGCCTAATCCCAGGATCCCGGGATCATGACCAGAGCTGAAGGCAGACACTTAAACCGACTGAACCAACGGGTGCCCCTGAACTATACTTTAGACCAAATGTTACCTAACAGACATATATAGAATATTCCACCCAACAACAGCAGAATACACATTTTTCTCAAGTGCACATGCAACATTCTCCAAGATAAATCATATGTTAGGTTATAAAACAAGTCTTAGCAAATTTTAAAAGACTGAAATCATGCTAGTATCTCTTCTAACCATAAAGGTTTGAAACTAGAAATCAGTAACAAGAAGAAACGTGGAAAATTCACAAATATGTGGAATTTAAATAACCCACTCCTGAAAAACCAATGAGTCAAAGAGGAAATTAACAGGGAAATAAAGAAGTATCTTGAAATAAATGAAACTGTAAATACAACATACCAAATTTATGGAATACAGCAAAAGAGAAGTTTATAGTGATAAATGCCTAAATTAAGAAAAAGGAATTATCTCAAGCAACCTAACTGTACACTTCAAAGAACAAAAAAAAACAAGAACTAAGCCCAAAATTAGCAGAAGAAAGAAAGAAGCTAAAGATCAGAGGTGAAATAAATGAAACAGAGAATAGAAAAACAATACAAAGACAAATGAAACTAAGAATTGGTTTTTTGAAAAAATAAACAAGAAAAAAAATAGAAATGAAAAGAGACATTGGAACAGATAGCACAGAAACACAAAGGCCCACAAGAAACTATGATGAACAACTATACACCAACAAATTGAATAACCTACCAGAAATGGATCAATTCCTAGAAGCATACAAACTACTAAGTCCAAATCATAAAGAAATAAAAATTCTGAGCAGACCAAGTAACAAGTTAGGGAGACTGAGGCAATATTCAAAAACCCCCTATAAAGAAAAGCCTAGAAGATTAGATGCCTACATGGGTAAATTCTATCAAAATTTTAAAGAGGTAACACCAATTCTTCTCAAACCCTTCCAAAAAAACTAAAGAGAAGGGAACACTCCCAAACTCATTTAATGAGGTCAGCATTATCCTGATACCAAAGATAAAGATACTACAAGAAAACAGGCCAATACCCTGATGACTAAAAACACAAAAATCCTCAACAAAATACTAGTAAACAGAATTCAATAGCACATTTAGGACAGCCTACACAATGTCAATAGGATTTATCCCTAGGATGCAAGGATAGTTCAACATATGCAAATTAATAAATGTGATACACTACATTACTAAAATGAAGGGCAAAAATCATATGGTCATCTCAACAGCTGCAGAAAAAGCATTTGACAAAATTTAACATCCTTCTATAATTAACTTAAAAAAATAGAAGCTCAACAAACTGGGTATAGAAGGTAACATATCTCAACATAAAGATCATATATGAAAAACCCAGAGCTAACATATTCGGTGGTGAAAGGCTGAAAGTTTTCCTTCCATGATCAGGAACAATACAAGGGTGCCCATTCTCACGATTTCTATTTGATATAGTATTTCCAGTCCCAGCCAGAGCAATTAGGCAAGAAAAAGAAATAAAAGGCATCCAAACTGTAAAGGAAAAAGCAAAAGTATCTCGGGGCATCTGGGTGGCTCAGATGGCTAAGTGTCTGCCTTTGACTCAGGTCATGATTTCCAGGTCCTGGGATTGAGCCCCAAGTCAGGCTCCCTGCTCAGTTGGGAGTCGGCTTCTCCCTTTGCCCCTCATCCCTGTCATGCTCGCTCTCTCACTCTCTCTTGAAAATAAATAAAATCTTTTTTAAAAAAGTGTCTTTGTTTGCTGATAATATAATCTTGTATATAGAAAATCAAAAACACTCCAGTTAAAAAACTGATGGGTCTAATAAACTCAGGAAAATTGTAAGATACAAAAATCAATATACAAAAATCAGTTGCATTTCTATAGTACAATAAACTGTCTGAAAAAGAAACAAAGAAGTCAATCCCATTTATAATAGCATCAAAAAGAATAAAATACTTAGGAATAAATTTTTTTAAAGAATTAGTTCTATTTTTTTAAAGGTTTTATTTCATTTATTTGACAGAGACACAGCGAGAAAGGGAACACAAGCAGGGGGAGTGGGAGAGGGAGAAGCAGGCTTCCCACTGAGCAGAGAGCCAGATTCAGGGCTCAATCCTAGGACTCTGGGATCATTACCTGAGCTAACAGCAGACGCTTAATGACTAAGCCACCTAGGTGCCCCGGCTTTATTTTACTCTTATTTTTTTTTCAAGTAAGCTCTACATGCAAAGTGGTGCTTGAACTCACAACCCCAAAATCAAGAGTCACATGCTCTACTGACTGAGCCAGCCAGGCACGCCACTTAGGAATAAATTTAACCAAGGAAATGAGAGATCTATATACTGAACACTATAAGACACCAAGGAAAGAAATCAAACAAGACAAAAAATGGAGACATCCCATGTTCGTGGATCAGAAGAAATATTGTTATCTGTCCATACTATCCAAAGTCATCATTGATTCAGTGCAATCCCTACCATTATTTCAAACACAAAAAAAGAAAAACAACTATGAAATTCATATGGAACTATAAAATACCCCAAACAGCCAAAGCAATCTTCAAAAGAAAGAACAAAGTCGGAGGCATCACAATTCTTCTTTTCAAATTATATTACAAAGCTATTAATAATCAAAACAATATGGTCCTGGCATAAAAATAGACACAGACCAATGGAACAGAGAACTCAGTAATAACCTCACACACATGTGGTCAATTATTTGACAAGGGAGTCAAAAATACTCAGTGGGGAAAGAATAGTCCCTTCAGTAAATGGTGTTGGGAAAACTGGAAAGTCAGTATGCAAAAGAATGAAACTGGATCCCTATCTTACACCATATACAAAAATCAACTCAAAATAGATTAAGACTTAAACATAAGACCTGAAACCAAATAACTCCTAGAAGAAAACAAAGGGAAAAAGCTCGTTGACATCAGTCTTGGCATTGATTTTTTTTTTTTTTGGCTATGTATCGAATACACATGCAGCAAAAGCCAAAATAAGGTATATGTTGGTATACCTTATTTTTATAGGTATAAGGCTGAACTATATGAAACTAAAAAGCTATTGCACAGCAAAACAGACAATAAATATGAAAAGGCAATCTACAAAATGTGAGAAAGTATTTGTGAACCATATGTCTGATAAAGGATTAATATCCAAAATACATAAGGAACTTGTACAACTTGATAGCAAAAAAAAAAAAAAAGAAAAGAAAAAAGAGAAGAAAAAGAAAAAAATCTGATTTAAATACAGGTGGAGGACTTGAACATTTTTCTAAAGACATAAAAATGACTAACAACTATATGAAAAGGTGCTCAACATCACTAATAAGAGACGAAATACAAATCAAAACCACAATGATACATCATCTCGCACCTGTTAGAATGACTATTATCAAAAAAACAAGAGACAGCAAATGTTGGTGAGGATATGGAGAAAAGAGAACCCCAGTGCACTGTTGCCAGGAATATAAATTGGTACAGCTGCTATGGAAAACGGTATGGAGATTCCTCGGAAAGTTAAAAATAGGACTACCATACAATCCAGCAACTTCACTACTAGGTATTGATCTGAAGGAAACAAAATTATTATCTTGAAGAGATATTCCATGTTCACTGCAGCATTGCTCCCACGTTCACACAGCATTATTCACAACAGCCAAAACATGGAAATTTTTTTTATAAAATAAAATTATTCAGCCATTAAGAAAAGGAAATCCTGCCATTTGCAACAACATGGATGGACCTTGAGGACATTATGCTAAGTGAAATCAAATCAGACAGAGAAAGACAAATACTGTATGACCTCAATTATACGTGGAATCTAAAAACACTGAACTCATAGAAACAGAGTGCAGAATGGTGGTTGCCAGGGTCCTCCGGTGTAGGGGAAATGAGGAGATGCTGGTCAAAGTGTACAAACTTCCAGGTGTAAGATGAGTAAGTTGCAAGAATATAATGTACAGCATGGTGACTATAGTCGACAATACTGTATTGTATATTTGAAAGCTGCTAGGACAGCAGAGCTTTAATGTTCTTAAAACAACAACACAACAAAATGGTAATTCCGTGTTCCGTGAGATTAAGAATGTGTTTAACACATAATCGTGGTAAAACCCTGCAGCATATACACGTATCAAATCATCACACTGTGTACCTTAAACTTACACAATGTAATATGTCAATTATATCTCAAGGCTGGGGGGGTATGTTTGCTCTTATTTATTTTTGAAACCTCAACTTCTTGCACAGTATGTGGCACATAGCAAGCACTGAAAAAAAATTCATTCAGTGAATACTGGAAACAAAGAAAACCTTTCTTCACAAGTTATTAAGACTACTTTGTTTAAATCATTCAGTCACTTAAGGGTATGGAAAAAAAGAGGAAAAACAACTGAAGTATAAAGCAGAGTAGTCTTCATGGGCATTTAATAAATGATCATGGCAAATCTATAAAGCTGAAAGGTTTGGATTCAGCCAAGAAATGTTAATACTGCATTATAAGATTAAAGAAATCTTAAGTCACCCTAGAAACTATAGCAGTAATGGATTTTTTTAAACCTGTACACATTCACTTCCCCTTCCTGTAATAACATGTACCTTGATCTTCCCTTGAAGAAAGCAACCCTCCTCCAATGTATGCAATCTTGCTTGGTACCCTGCTCTCTCCTAGCAGAGTGAGCAATAAACCCAAACCAAGTCAAATCAGTCCCTCTCTGATTCACTCTCTGAGACAAATGACTCAGGAGCAGAGCCATCACATGAATGGAAAAACAATTAGAGAACTATCTAGTTTAATGGAGGCTCCACAAAGACCATCCATTACTTCCTGCTCTCTAGATCCCTGGAGCTGCGTTAAGTGTCCGTTCTATCTCGAACTTGGTTTTTCAACTTTTACTTCAAGAAAATGAGCCTATCATTCTGGTATATTTTTTAAGTTAGCAAAAGTTTCTTACCACTTGAACCAAAGAACCCTAAATGAACATATTTCAGCCATGTACAACTAAAATAAGCAAGCCTTGAATAACAGAAGTCAAGGATAACTTCAAATGAATCCACAAAGTGAAACGTGAGACCTGAAAATATAAAACACCATATACACTATAAGAAAAAAAAAAACAACAATAGCATAATATTCATCTATGTGTTTCTAGCTAGATGTTTTAATTCCATTAATAAGAAAATCATATAAACATCATCAAGACCAGGTCTTAGCCACAATGATAAGGAGAAAAAACTGTGTTTAATAAGAAATGTTACCTCTACCTCAATTTTAGTTCGGTCTTACTATCCAAAATGCCTCCTCTGGAGCTCTTGCATCTTATTTTCTCATCCCCTATCAAATGAAGGATTTGTGGTCAACTGCATTAGTATTAAGAGGAGAAACATATCTAAAAATATCTATTTGAGCAGCTGACAGTTTCATTTGTCTGACTGATCTTATAATCTATGCAGTCTTTCTGAAGTAAATAACAAGAGCGGAAACAAAGTGTATGGCCAATCCTTCTAAGGCCCTAGACCATAATTAACCCATCCTAACAACTTAAAAAAAAAGGGGGGGAGCTATAACTCTACCTCTATCTCATCACTTACCTGGTTTCTAAAATTCTAAGTTGTGTCAAAGTGCAAAGCTTAAAAACATCTTTCAAATGATAACTGTGATTTCCATAGGAAGAAAAAATACACACATATTTCTACCATAGCCTAGGACTTATTACTTCACAAGAACAAGTTAATTAAAATGCATAAACAAGACTCATCAACATTTCCAATATGTGAGAAGTAAAGAAAAAGGATACAGATTAAATAGAAGATAAAATCCCCAACGACAAAAAAAAAAATGCGGGGGGAACCTGGAAGGACCAGAGAGAGAGAGAGAGAGAGAGAGAGAAATGAAACAAAACACTGATAAATAAAAATCAATACAAAACTGAATATGTTACATTCATCATTTCTCCTATTATTTTTATTCTAAAGTAAAGCAGCTCAAGAAGTAAAATGAAAGCATCTGGGCACTATTTTGAAACCACAAATAGTATTCATTTTTTTACTTCCATTTACATGAAGTTAAAGTAAATTAAATGCAATCTGTATCTAACATTTTTCTTCAATTCAACATGTTCCCACTTAGACACACACTCAAGTTTTGGCAACTGCCATTAGTGTTTCTCAAATATTCATGCAAAAGACTGCTTTAGGCAAAGCTAAGATGTTTTTGTTAACGAGAGACAGGAGAGGGAGAAAAAGAAACATGATTTTAAAGTAACTGAAAAGTGTTACAATTTCATTTCCCAACTGATTTCAGATTTGGTATTTAAACTTGGCTTCTTGCACATGGTTTTGCTATTGCAGACCCTATTTACTGACCTTATCCAAAATCATATAGATATACTGTTGAAACCTAGTGTTGCTTACTACCAATGATTTTGAGGAAAAGGAAAGAACATCAACTGCTAATTCTTTCTCACCAGCTGAAAGTACTTAGCATCTTCCTTAATACAAACAGTATCTGCCCCAGAAAATATCAAGCACAAGAGCTGTCGGTGGCAACATTTTGAAAACATAAACCAACAAAAACAAGTAAATGAAAACAAAAATCACCATGTACACAAACAGAAGCAGTGAGGGCAAAAGAGTTTTTTTCTATTTTCAAAATGATTCTGGGTTAGGGGATTTATACTACCTCCAAAATTTACTATAAAAAATAAGCAGAAGAGTGTGATACTGGCATACCATAATATACCAGTGGAACAGAACAGAAAGTCCAGAAATGGCCAAACATCCATGGTCAATTAATTTGTAACAGAAGTGCCAAGGAAACCCAATAAAAAGGAAAATATTTTAAATAAAAATCTCACTAAAAGAGAGAAAAAATAAACCTGACTTGCACTAAAACACAAAAATTAACCCAAAATAAATCACAGACCTAAATATAAAAGCCAACATAAATATTTCAATATAAAACTTTAAGAATAAAATAGAGAAAATCTTCACCAATTTGGGGTAGGCAAAAATTTCTTAGGAGACTAAAAAACACAAGTCATAAAAGAAAAAACTGGTATGCTAGACTTCATAAAAATTAAAAGCTTCTCGGGGCGCCCGGGTGGCACAGAGGTTAAGCATCTGCCTTCGGCTCAGGGCGTGATCCCGGCGTTATGGGATCGAGCCCCTCATCAGGCTCCTCTGCTGTGAGCCTGCTTCTTCCTCTCCCACTCCCCCTGCTTGTGTTCCCTCTCTCGCTGGCTGTCTCTATCTCTGTCAAATAAATAAATAAAATCTTTAAAAAAAAAAATTAAAAGCTTCTCTTCAAAAACAGAGCTAAGAAAATGAAAAGGTAAGCCACAGATAAGAGAAAATATACACAATACACACATTTGACAAAGAACTAGGATCCAGACCATAAGAAGAACTCTTAAAAGTCAGTAAGAAAAAAGCAAAAGTTTTTAAATAGACAAAAGATTTAAACAATAATAAGCAAATGACCAACAAACAAAAAGATGCTCAATGTAAAATGCAAATGAAAAACCACAATGAGATACTACTACACAACCACTAGAAACACTAAAATGTTTTAAACTGTTGATGAGGAGGAACAACTAAACTCTCATACACTGTTGGTGGAAATGGAAAACAGTAGAACCATTTCCTAGGTATTTACCCAAGAGAAATGGAAATATGTCTGCTCAAAGACTTGCACAAGGATTTTTCATAGCAGTCTTTTTAAAGATTTTATTTATTTGAGAGAGACAGAGAGCTCCCAAGTGCACGCAGAGCGGGGGATGGGGGGGAGCAGGCTCTCCCCGCTGAGCAGTAAGCCTGATGCAGGACTCAATCCCAGGACTCTGGGATCCTGACTTGAGCCGAAGGCTGACTTAACTGAGCCACCCAGGTGCTCCTCATAGCATTTTCATCTGTAATAGCCAAGTCAAATTATCTACCAATAGGCTCATGAACAAACAAATTGCAGTACATTCATACAACAGAATACTATCCAGCAATAAAAAGGAGCAATCTCAAAAACATGCTGAGCAAAAGAAGCCATGTAAGAGTACATATTCTAGGATTTCATGAAATTCTAAAACAGACAAAAAACAATGTGTAGTGGATAGAACTCAGATCAGCTGTTGCCTGAAGAGCTGGGAAAATGGGGAGCGTGGAGATGGGGAAATATTAAGTGGGGAAAAGGGCACGATTCTGGGGAGTAATGAAAATGTTCTATATCTTGATGGTGGTGATAGTTACAGGGGCGTATGCATTTGTTAAAATGCATCACATTATATACATAAAATGGGTGCATTTTATTCTATGCAAATTATATCAAAATAGTGTTTGGTTTGGGTTTTTTCTTTTAAGTGCTGTTGGTAGCTTAAGTGATAGAGAGCAAGAAAGGAAAGACTACAGAGATAAGGCAGAATGACACTGTTAAAAGCAATTTTTTTAAATGATAGGAAAAGCTCAAATTCTAGCACAGCTAAAACAAGGAATGTAATGGAATTTATTTAATTTCAATGTAAAATGAGCATAACTTACAGGACAGCTGTGAAAATAAAACGAGATAGTTAACACTGTACCTGGTATATCACAGAAACACAACTCAGATTGGTTGACTCTGTATCTATCCATGTTAAGGTAAAACCAAGAAAATAAGTAACAGTTACATGGATTAAATCATAAAAAAACTTTTAGAGGAAATAATTTTAGATGTCAATTTTAAAAGGAAATGGATGAAAAGGAAGGAGGGCACTGCCGGTGGAGGGAATGGTGGAGGGAATGGTAATATGCAGAAGAACGGAGGTGAGGTGGCAAGGAGCAAGTCGCATGTAGGAGATGGAAAAATTAGCATGCCTATGGCAGCAAGTCCATATTCGGGAATAACAAAAAAAGCAGGGTAATCTTCCCATCTGATATAAATATTCATTTAAATTTTACAGTAGGATCCAGAATAGTAACTTTATCCAGTTGATGCTATGACACAACATAAATAAACTCAACTTCACAAGGAAAATAAATTCAACTATTTAAAATAAGAAAAAAAAATTTGTCTTTCTGTTGGAAAAATATGAATGATTACAATCATCAACTTCAGTCTCTTGGAGGTTAGCCATAGTTCTCTCCCTAAAGAAAAAATTATTAAAGTATAAATATAGTGAAGCAACATATGGACTTGCCATGCAGCTGACGTTGCACTCCTAAAATTATGAAAGCTACACTTTCCAGAATCTAAAATCTGTAAGCGATCACTTTGAAAAACAAGATATAAAAAAATCCCCTCATAAGAACTAATCAGCTACAACAAAAATTATCTCACGGCATGCTACGTAATGTCAGAATGCTAGAGTTATATTCCAAGAGACCTGAAGTGACCAAGATCAGGATTCTTGAGCACTTAACATAATTTCGACGTTATTACATGTATGCGTATAAATGTGTTTAATAAAAAGAATGCAGGGTTAGCATTCTTGCAGCATTCAAACTAACTTAAATCCTTAAGATTTTACATATTCAGCAGAGTAACTCCTTTCTATATTTTATACATAAAACACTTAAGTGTCATTTCAGGTTTTAATTCTGGGAAGAGACAGCCAAGATCGCTAGTAATAACTTAGGCTAATTTAGTTCCCAGAATGAGAGAAATGTACAGAAATGTAGAAAAAGAATGAGATGCACAATAAAAAAGGAAATATAAAAGGGCAATACTACTGACGTTTGAACAGAGTAGTGCAATATAGCTATGGTGAGGACAACAAAACTACAAGATTAAATTAACTCAAGTCTCTTGTTGAGGAAGGATGTAATGTAGTGACAATGAGCTAACACAAGATTTCATTTGCTCCATTTACACCAAGCAATACCCAGTTAGAGGCTTTGGCTCAAAGTAGAACATGTAGAGACTAAAGAATGACCTTATCTACTTTTGCTTTCTTGGGCCCACGATACATACATCAATGTAATACCTGAAATAATTATGAATGCATAAAAAATTATTAATGTGCTATATCATCCAGAATCATGATTTTCCCTTTAAAATTTCTTTTGATGATTATATTTTATACTCTAAAATACCTTTTAAAGTATTTACTATTTTAAGAAACAAATTTTTTTTTAAGTTTTTAATAATAAGATTGGCAATAAAATATTAGTTAAGACCCGCCACTGTTTGGGATGCCTGAGTGGCTCAGTGGGTTAAGCATCCGCCTTCAGCTCAGGTCGTAAAAGGGGGGGTGGGGCGCCCCACATCGGACTCCCTGCTCAGCGGGGAGTCTGCTTCTCCCCCTGCCCCTTACCCTGCTGTCGTGCTCTTTCACTCTCTTTCTCAAATAATTATATTAAAAAAAAAAAAAAGACCAGGGCGCCTGGGTGGCACAGTGGTTAAGCATCTGCCTTCGGCTCAGGGCGTGATCCCGGCGTTACAGGATCCCGGCGTTATGGGATCAAGCCCCAAATCAGGCTCCTCTGCTGTGAGCCTGCTTCTTCTTCTCCCACTCCCCCTGCTTGTGTTCCCTCTCTCGCTGGCTGTCTCTATCTCTGTCAAATNTTCAAAAAAAAAAAAAAAATTTTAAAAAAAAAAAAAAAAAAGCCCTGCCACTGGTTTTTCTGTTTTTGTTTTTTTTGTTGGAAGATTTTAGGAGGCTGATACTGCTAAAAAACATTCTTTTTAAAATGAGGATTGTAAAACTTTTTAAGTCAAGCACCTTCAAAATGACTAAAGGGATGACAATCAACATGAGAACAGTCTCTTTTAGTGTACTGCAAAGGCTTTATCACTGTAAATAAACATTTTATGTAGGGGTGGGAAATTTGCCCATGTTGCATCTGCATTACTCAGATTAAAGATTTGAGGAAGAGGTTCAAAGTTTAAAAGAATAAGAAAGTCTCTTATAAAAACCCCTAAAAGCTACTATTACATAAGTGGAAGGGGAATAAAAGCAGCCTGATTCTCTTGCTAACGGTGTGAAGTATCTTTTTGGTTATTCATCGTAGAAACATGCCACCCAACAACCAGCTATATAGAAAAAAGAATACACACCATAAAAAGTAAATTTAAATTAAAGCTCTCCCTGGGCAAGCTACTGCTGAAGTCACTAGTTTTTTCAATGATTCTTCTTCATACCTTTTAGTGGTTTTGCCTTACTAAAATCCTATTTGAGAGGGAAAAAAAAAAAACCCTTAAATTTTAAAAAAGAATTTAAGCAAAAAAATCAAATAAAATGGGCAGAGAAATTTAAAATATATAAAAGTAACAAGAAATATTAGAAAAATAAAAGCAAAAGATTAGGAATAAGAGTACATAAAATGTTAGTGGACACACTATGGACCAAAAAGATGAAAGCAACAAAAAACAGGTAAAAACCAAAAGGAAATAAAATCAGCAACTTAAGACACTGAGAGCAGAGAAACAAAAACTATCTTTTAATCAATATAATATTAATAATAAGAACATAACAATGCTAATTCAAGAGCTGAACACCTTCACTCAAAGATTCTTCAAACTAAGGGGCACCTGGGTGGCTCAGTTGCTGGAGCATCCAACTCTTGGTTTCAGTTCAGGGTGTGGAATCGAGCCCTATGTCAAGCTCCGTGCTCAGTGGGAAGTCTACTGGAGATGCTCTCTGCCCCTCCACACCCCCTTCAAAACTAAATAAATCTTTAAAAAAAAAAAAATGGGGGTGGGATGCCTGGGTGGCTCAGTCAGTTAAGCATCTGCTGCCTTCAGCTCAGGTCATGATCCCAGAGTCCTGGCTCTTTGCTCAGCAGGAAGCCTGCTTCTCCCTCTGCCTACTGCTCCCCCTGCTTGTGCGTGCTCTCTCTCTCTGACAAATAAGTAAAACCTTAAAAAAAAAAAAAATTCTTTAAACAAAGACTTCTTTGCCTTCTCAATGTTTCCTGAAAACTTAACACAGCTCCTAGCCTCATACCAATGACTCCTATTCCTAGTACCCTGGCTTTTATAAGACACTTAAGTGAGAAGGTGACACAATTCCTTAAAAAATGCTGTGCAGTAAGCATGACTATTGGATGCTCACACCATTGTGTGACATGTGCCTCCCTCAAACCTTGTTACCACCTCGGCACATTACCCATCTGATGTGGAGAAAAAAGTATTGAGCAGGCCGTAATTCCCATTTGTCTTATCTGCCATTAGTACTCAGTGGGTACAACCAAACCCTGACCCACCTACAACTCACACCCCCCAAAAAAGTGATATAAATTTTTAGTGCAAAAACGTAATCAGTTCTGAGAAAGCCTTTTTGTTTCTGTTCTGTTTTGGTCAGCGCTACCCTAAAAGCATCAGGTATGCCTACTAAGTACACTGGTAAATGATGGGATATTATTTTTTTGAATCTTGTGTCTAATGTGCTTCCTTCCTGAACTACTGTATTTTTAACTTGGCAAGAACTTCTACCATGAGGTGTTCACAGGTGGGTCAAGATAATCACTTTTCATATAAAATTGAAGGAAATGTCTGCCCTTTGAAATCCTAGCATTCTTAAACAAATTTTAGAGCTATTAGAAACCTTCAAGTCAACCACTCACCATCTCTAAATTTTACAGATGAAGAAATTAAAAACAGAAGGGCTAAGTAACTCGCCCAAGATCATGAAGCCAAAAGAAACCAGAATGCAAGTCTCTTAAGTCCGGACTAACATTCTAAGAACAAAATATGAAGTCAATGGAAGGAATTATTAGAATTTAGCCTTTTAGATTTAAGATGTACATGGTTTTAAAAAAAGAAAAAAGAGGGGCACCTGGGTGGCTCAGTTGTTAAGCATCTGCCTTCGGCTCAGGGCATGATCCCGGAGTCCTGGGATCAAGCCCCACATCAGGCTCCTCCGCTGGGAGCCTGCTTCTTCCTCTCCCACCCCCCTGCCTATGTTCCCTCTCTCGCTGGCTGTCTCTCTCTCTCTGTCAAATAAATAAATAAAATCTTTAAAAAAAAAAAAAAAAGAAAGAAAAAGAAAAACCTGTAGAATAGTATAATACTAGTTCTTTTCTTTTTTTAAAAGAATTAAACATACAAGTATCCATATAGGCAGGGCATGGGGAGTAGGGAGTAAGGAGACAGTCTAGAAGAAGAATACCAAACTGCTAATAAATGGGCTATTTTGAACATAAACTGTGGTCTAGTAGCAGCAGAAACTAACTTTATGAGTGTCTGTAGCTGCTGAATTTTATAGTCAACACATGGTGATGTAATAACCTAATTTTTTCTTAAAAAAAAAAAAAATTAGTGTGCCTGGCTGGCTCACTTGGTAGAGCATGTGACTCCTGTCTCGGGATTTTGAGTTGGGCTGGGCATGGAGCCTACCTAAAATTTTAAAAAATGAATAAAAAATTTAGACATACAAATACATAATTCACCCTGAAAAGAAAATGCATCTCGAAAGGGTTTAAGTCTTAATCTCCCTCTCTCTCTGTCTCTCCTCCATCCCACTCCCGTGTGTTAGTGTATGTGCACAACATGCACGCGCGCACACACACACACACACACATTCACTCCGAAGATACTACTATGCAATTGGGGTTCACCTTCAAATTATCTTAATTTGTCTTCACATTAAATGTGGTCTTCCCTTAAGAATAGCATAACATTAATAGTTAAGGTAATTTAAGTAAAAGACTGAATTACAAAATTCATTTAAAGACATTTTCCTTTAGATACACAGAAGTAATAAAAAGTGAATTAATTTATTTGTAATGAGTAAGAGTACTTGTAATTTAAAAATTATTTTTATATAAATGCATACTGCTAAAGTGGTTTTAATCATGCTAAAAAACATCATTCTTGGTAGGCTAAACATCCTCCCCAGGCCCCCATACCCCACATAGTTTAACTATTATTTTACTATGGTATTCCTCACAAGATGGTAAAGACAATGATAAGCTTGAGCTCATTCCTCTATGTAAATTATGAATTTCAGAATCGGTAAGTCCAAACAATGATGTTTTATTAGAGGTCTCCAGAGACTCTTGTGCTGTCCCTCAAGGTTATTTACGGCATCCCTCAAAGTTATTTATTTTTATTTCCCATAATTACGGAATACTAAATATCTGTCCAAAGAGTAAGGGATGCCTTAATTGAGTAAATTATATTTCCTTCACTCCTCTCCCTATTTCTTTTTCAACCTGTTGACACTGGTGACCGCCCTTGTAATTCCACTACAATTATACAAAGATCATTTATTGACGAATTTAATGCTTAATTTGCCATACCCTTATTCAAAGACTCTCCTGACCTTCTAGTCCCTCTAATCAATCCTTTTGTGGTTCTTTCACTAGATCCTTTCACTCTGTCCAGGACTAAAGTGTCTCAGGGTTTCATTCTCTTGGAGCCTCTCCCTCACTTTCAACTACCACTCCCACGCAGTAGCTCCCTATCCATATTACCAGCCTAGAACTCTCTCCTACATTCAAAGCCACATATCTAACGACATCCGCAGAAGTTGAAAAACTTTTAGGATGCGTCAGAACCATTTAGAGGACTTGCTCAAAAAACAGATTTCTGAGCCCCACCTCCAAGATTTTTGATTCAGTGGGTCTGAGCAGAAACCTAAGAATCTGCATTTCTAATTAGTTCCCAGGTGACACACACTTTGAGAACCACTGGCCTACATGATTCTCCCTTAGATAAATTACAGACACCTTACTTTCAACACAACCTCATGGGTCTCCCAGCATCCAGCCTGGCTGCCTCCAAACCATTCTTTACACAGCATCCAGAGTGATCATTCTAATCCTGATCACTTCATGATCCTTTGTTTAAAATATTCTAATGGTTTCCTAAGGATCTTGAGACAAAAATCAAAATCCTTAACATGATCTATCAAGCCTTACATGACCCAACCTTTGCCTACTGCACCACACTGTTTTCCTTTTTTTTTTTTTTTAACACCCCAGCCACAGAGGACTCTTTCAGTTCCTAGCAAAAGCCAAGTTCCTTGCTGTTCCAGGATATTTAAACAAGATGTTCTGCCAGAAATATTCTTTTTTTCCTCAGCTCAAGTCACCTTCCTTGGCTCCCCTCCCCCACTAGGTCAGCAAATTCCTACATGCCCTGCATTTCTTGCTCTTAGCACTCTCCACATGGTAATTACACAGTGAATTGTGCAATTAGTTTACTATCTATTCCACACCTTCCCACACATACAAGCTAAAAGAGGTCACATGTCTATCCAGTTCCCACTGAATTTTTAGCCCCTTGTACAGTGACCTGCGCTGAAATATCTGTTGAATTAATGGTCTTGGAACATTAAGTTATTTTGAAACCCCAAAAGGAAAAGTATTATTAAAAAGGGATTAGAAGCCTTTTTTTTTTTTATACTATCCTCTAATACCTACAAATGAGGAAGCTTCATTAAACTCCACTATCTGGGAGTTTAAAATCAAGAAAAATAGGGGCGCCTGGGTGGCACAGCGGTTAAGCGTCTGCCTCTGGCTCAGGGCGTGATCCCGGCGTTATGGGATCGAGCCCCACATCAGGCTCCTCCGCTATGAGCCTGCTTCTTCCTCTCCCACTCCCCCTGCTTGTGCTCCCTCTCTCGCTAGCTGTCTCTTTCTCTGTCAAATATATAAATAAAATCTTTAAAAAAAAATAAAATAAAATAAAATCAAGAAAAATACTACCTTCAAAAGGTAAAATGAAATCTTTCTACCACAAGTTTCTGTGTAGCCAGATATATAAATTACTGTTTATTAACTGCACTAATAAAGTATTAATATCTAAAAGTTATTCACTAATATGTAAGTGTACAAGGGAGCCTAAGATAATTTTTGCACAAAAATTAATTTATGTGTAAACTTGCATCAGAGTATATTCAGGCTTAGCAAGAGAAGTAGTTTTAGTTCATGCCAAGAAGTGGGATGGGGTAGCTGTCTAGAATTAAACCCGTATGTGGTAACCACAAATTACACAATATTAATAATAACCAAGAATAAATTACCATGCAAACAAATGTCCTATAGATTCTCATCTCCTTTAAAATGGAAAGAGTATCTGCTGTCTATAATTCATTCATCAACTCTTCTTCTCTAAAGCGCATGCTAAGTGAGCACAGCACTAACCTAAGTGGCACATAGAACAGGTGTAACTATCTTAAGATGTAACTTTAATATACTAGAATTTATAGCCAAATAAAGGTTAAACTCCATTCAGAGTAGTCATTTTTAGAGGCTATTTCAAGTTGTCATCACACAAAACAATTTTGGGACTGGTCTTCTCTAATTACTTCCTTAACCACCTTACAAGTGACATTAGGATAACAGGTTTCATTCCTTTGGTCTACTTATTTTTAATTAAAAATGGCATTCCTCATTTTGAACGCTAATTTTATGTTTGGAACTTGGTTCAGAATGACTTCCCACTTTTTCCACAGATCAAATCCATTCTCAAAAGATCTCATTTGCCACCACAGACTGTAGATTAAAAAAATAAGGCAGCACCTGGGTGGCTCAGTCAGTTAAGCATCCGACTCTTTAATTTCCACTAGGGTCATGATCTTAGGGTTGTGAGATCGAGCCTCACACTCGGCTCCACGCTAGCTGTTTGAGGTTCTCTCTCGACCTGCCTCTCAAAAAAAAAAAAAGAATGATGCTGAGGAAGGAATAGTTCCAAAAGTGTTTCTGAACAACAGTGACATTGCTGAAATAAATTCAAGATAACTATGAGCACATCAATTATCTCTTGGACAAATAAATTCTACTATATTTATTTAAAAATTGGTCCCATTTCCACTTTGGGCACAATTCATGGATAGGACTGATCCATGACTTCCGGTTTTCCTAAATAATAGATGCAATAAAGCATAAGCACATTTACTATAAACTAAAAGATTAAGAAATGAAACAAGTTTTAGGAATAAAATCCAGTGGTGTACTGTAACATGGCTTACGGAGGTAATATGGCATATTAAATAGAATATGAATATAAAATGAGATAGGCCAAGGTTCAACTTCTTACTTGGCCCCTCTACAGGATTGAGCATGCTATCTGAACATGAAGTCTGTACATTAATGATACCATCGGTAAAATGGTAATAATGCCATCTATTTCAGAGCTATTATAAGGATATTACACAGTATATTGTCCAATTGGAATTCCAGCCCCTGACATCTTCAAGGAATCCTCAAAAGAAACTAAGAGGCTATGTATTCCAAGCTCTCCATTTTACTAAGACCCAGGAGACTTAAGTGGTTTGCCAAGGTCACACAGTTACTTCATAGGAAAGACAATACCCTTGGCAGGTTTCTTATTCTCCCAGTGCATCTGTTTACTAAATCAGTTAGTGTTTGTAATGTTAATGTGGCTCATGCCCGTGACAGAGGGTCTCAAAGAGGGTTTCTTAGACAGTAATAAGTCAAGACCACTTAAGGGCAGTGCTTACAATTATGATACTGGCAATCACATATTAATAATTTAGTCCTATATATTGAATGTCTCTCTTGGATTTTAAGTCTTTTTTCTTAAAGTTAGGTATTTTAAATTACAGCTAAAACTACCTGATTATGCATAAATTTTCAGTTTTCTTGAAAGGTTCCTTTCTAAGGAAAGTATGCACCTTGTCTTAAATCAAGATACTAGGAAAAAAATAAATGTGTTTCTCATTTTTTAAGTATGGTAACCAGTTATAATAAACCAAAGAGTTACCTAGTTTCCTAAAAGTAAAATTAATGCTCATACTTAAACTAAGAGTTCTTTATCAAGGATCAAAGCTTAAAATGCAATATCTAAAATTAACTCAAGATGATCTCAAAAAATTTTATTATTGACTTTCTTATATTCAATCCCAAAAACAGTTTCTTCATATTTGATACAGACTAAGAATACCTTTCTATCTTGGACATGAAAGAGCAAATGAGTATCTGAGTGCCAAACTCTGGCCTAGATGCTTCTGGGTTTTGAATTCTAGGTATAAATTACCACAACCAAAGTACTCATCATCTTTAATTTATCATGTAAGTAACCAAGACACATAATTACACTTCTGCATGCCAATTCAAAAAGGATCTATGAGAACCAACACAATTTTAATACTTTAAGAATGACTACCAAAAACGTGAAACTATGGAGATAACTCTCATATTAAAATCCTGTCCCAGAAAGAAAACTGATCATTATGACAATGAAAAAATTCTTGAGAATTCCTAAAAAACATATTTTCTGAATTTAATTAAAATCATAATTTGCCTCATAGCCACAAAATGTATCACTGATTAATTTCAACTTCTGAGTTTGAAAAGGCTAATTAAATTACTACTACCATGAATTAAGAGAACAAAAGAAATGAAACTTTACTCATTAAAATACTAAATATGTTAAGTAATCAACCTTTTAAATGAATCTCTATTTTTCCTGAGGAATTTTTTGTCAATAATGACAGCATATTATTATTTTTTTTTAATTCCTACATCGTAATGATAAATTCTTGGGAAAATGAAGATATAGAAACCATAATTTCCCAAACAACCAATCCTTTGAAAATAGTAAAATATTATCTATATAATGCTAAAGATTATACTTTAAAATTTCAGGAACAGTAAGAAAAAGTACCAAAACTATAAACATAATCAAATAATAAAGGATACTGTAATGAGCCAATTAAGAAGGAAATTAATCATGACAACAGATATCTGGAAGGAAAAACGTTAAGGATACATAAAGCAAGAGACCTAAGGAAGGTTAACCGCTACCTAATCTAATCTCTGAATTCTAAAAATAAAGAGTTCCACAGAATGTAAAAGAAATTCACAAAATAATCAGTAAAGAGATACCCATTGCATTAGGGAATACTTCCAACACTGACTTCCTCTATATTAGTCAAATAAAGAAACTGCACAAGAGCCTATTTATTTTCTAAACTACTTTAAATTTCAATTAAATATTTACTATGAAGGTCCTATAATATCTTATATAAATAGGCAAAATCTGGGGCTTTAACAAGCCTTCCGAACACAGCCCTTCTGACAAGATTTCAACTGCAAAGTAGTCAGCATTTCTTAAATCTGGATTGTAAAAACTTCTGATTGCAGGAGAATTATAATTCTAATCATAGACACACATTCCAGCAGTAGAAACCAAAGCTATAGAAGAAAGAATTACAAAGTCTCATGAGAAAAGACTTAAAAAGATTAATGGGGAAATGCAGCAATACCACAGAAGAGAGAAGAAAAAAACAGATAAATTTAAACTTATTTGCCCAGGATAATTTACAATCAATGTGGTACCTAAAGATTCAGGAAAGGAGAATGGAAAATAAAAAAGAGAACAGGTTAAAGAAATTTTATAAGAATGCTGCGAAATTTTTATGAATATAAAATGAAAGGAGGAGATGAAAACTAAGGCCTTTGATGAACAAGCTAGGCAATTTAAATTCGACATTTAAAGTACCAGAGATTATAAGGTAGAAGAAAAAATAGAGAAAAATATCAATAACTACTGAACCAAAGTAGCTGTAACAAGGCAGTGAAGTAAATAAAAAAAGAATAATACTTCACCTATCTGGACACAGTTAAGAAACAGAAAATAAATAAAGATATCTCAATAGTCAAAATATCGCAAGAGCCATGTGATAAAGCTAACAGGCCATTCTCTAGAGCAAAGTCACTATTTTATGCACAATTCTAAATGGTCTTACTCAGTTTCCAAATACCAAAGTAGAAATGTCAAGAGAATCATAATGACATATGCAAATTGGGGTACATGGCAACAGAAGAGGAATCAGAAAAAGTAAGAGGCAAACAAGAATTCAAGAAGAGTACAAGTTTTAGGACCAACAGGCATAAAGATATAAACACCTATATGAATCAGTAATTAAGGAACACCACTGTATTTTGACAGTATCATGATCATAATTCCTATGAATATGCCTGCCTTTAAACAGTTCAAAAAAATAAATTTAAAAAATTTAAAGAATAGTTCAATAGTTCTATATACCTTATGTTTAAGAAGCAGCTAAAAAAGGACTCTAATAAAAAATGGTAGACTAAATATAAAATTTCCCTCCAGTTATTCCAACTATCCCATTGAAATAAAAACAATCCATATGGGGGGGGGAACCCTAAGAGCAAATAAATTTAAAATTGGAGACTGGGGTAGAATGTGTATATGTGAATGTGTATGTGTGTGTGTAGATAGATAGATAGATGGATAGATACAGACAGACTAACAAGCAGAGAAAACTACACCCTTGTTATACCCTATAAGTGATGCAAAAAGGTGAGAACCCGTATGTCTGACAGGACCCCAGAGAGGCATGTTTGCAAACTAAATGATACAGCAAAGGGTGAAAACGGTAGGGCCAAAACCAGTATTAAATATTACTTGACTGTATAAGAACAACTACATTTCCCATCCCCTATCACATTTCCAGGCAGCACTTAAAAATCGGACATTTACCCCCAGGCAATAAATGAATGACTAGAAGACTAAAATGAGGATGCTGGCAAAGTAATAAACCCTTTTCATCTGGCATTTTAGAGGGCCCACAGTCTGGAAGCTAGCTCCTTTCCCTTTTACCCTAAAATAATGTTTGCCAATAGACAGGCCCTACCTACCCTGTACTGCTAGCCCCTTAAGTGCTGTGGCTGGAATTCCTATTCAAATAAAAAACTAGTAGAGAAAACAGTCCAAGGAACAAGGTGGGAGAGGGGAGACCCAGACCAGAAACCTAGTCCTTTCTGAAACATGAATGGACAACCAGGAAACATCAGGCATATTAAGGAAAACTAAGCATGAAAATTAAGAATTACAAAAACAAACATAGAAAGTGGCCAGAGTGGAAAAACAGAAGGAAACATTTTTTTTTTCCTTTAAGATTTTATTTACTTATTTGTCAGAGAGAGAGAGAGCGCGCACACAAACTGCAGGAGCAGCAGGCAGAGACAGAAGCAGGCCCCCCTCGCTGAGCAAGGCACTCAATCTCAGTACCCTAGATGATGACCTGAGCCAGAACCTGATGTGGCACTCAATCTCAGTACCCTAGATGATGACTTGAGCGGAAGGCAGCCGCTTAACTGCCTGAGCCACCCAAGCATCCCCGCATCTTTTAAAAATCTATTGTACATATTCTTTTTTTTTAAATTTTTTATTGTTAGTTACCATACAGTACATTATTAATTTTTGATGTAGTGTTCCATGATTTATTGTTTGCGTAGAACACCCAGTGCACCATGCAATATGTGCCTTCCTTAATACCCATCACCAGGCTAGCCCATCCCCCCACCCCCTCCCCTCTGAAATCCTCAGTTTGTTTCCCAGAGTCCACAGTCTCTCGTGGTTCATTCCCCCTTCTGTTTACTCCCCCTTCATTCTTCCCTTCCTTCTCCTCTCCCTGCTATTCCTTATGTTCAACAAATGAGTGAAACCATATGATAATTGTCTTTCTCTGCTTGACTTATTTCACTTAGCATAATCTCCTCCAGTCCCGTCCATGTGGCTGCAAATGTTGGGTAATCGTTCTTTCTGATGGCTGAGTAACATTCCATTGTATATACGGACCACATCTTCTTTATCCATTCATCTGTTGAAGGGCATCTAGGCTCCTTCCACAGTTTAGCTATTGTGGACAATGCTGCTATGAACACTGGGGTGCATATGGCCCTTCTCTTCACTACGTCTGTATCTTTGGGGTAACTACCCAGTAGTGCAATGGCTGGGTCCTAGGGTAGCTCCATTTTTAACTTTTTGAGGGACCCCCATACTGTTTTCCAAACTGGCTGTACCATCTTGCATTCCCACCAACAGTGTAAGAGGGTTCCCCTTTCTCTGCATCCTCTCCAACACTTGTTGTTTCTTGCCTTGTCAAATTTTGCCATTCTAACTGGCATAAGGTGGTATCTCAGTGTAGTTTTGATTTGAATTTCCCTGAAGGCTAATGATTTTGAACATTTTTTCACGTGTCTGTTAGCCATTTGTATGTCTTCATTAGAAGAGTGTCTGTTCATATCTTCTGCCCATTTTTTGATTTGATTTGTTTCTTGTGTATTGAGTTTGAGAAGTTCTTTATAGATCTTGGATACCAGCATTTTATCTGTAGTTTCGTTTGCAAATATCTTCTCCCATTCCGTGGGTTGCCTCTGTTTTGTTGACTGTTTCCTTTGCTATGCAAACTTTTTATCCTGATGAGGTCCCAAAAGTTGATTTTTTTTCTTTTGTTTCCCTTGCCTTTGGAGACGTGTCATGAAAGAAGGTGCTGTGGCTGACGTCCAAGAGGTTGCAGACTATGTTCTCCTCTAGGATTTTGATGGATTCCTGTCTCACATCAAGGTATTTCATCCATTTGGAGTTTATCTTTGTGTATGGTGTGAGAGAGTGGTCAAGTTTCATTCTTCTGTATATAGCTGTCCAATTTTCCCAGCACCATTTATGGAAGAGACTGTCTTTTTTCCACTGGATGCTTTTTCCTTCTTTGTCAAAGATTAGTTGACCATAAAGTCGAGGGTCCATTTCTGGAGTCTCTATTCTGTTACAATGGTCTACATGTCTGTTTTTCTGCCAGTACCATGCTGTTTTGGAGATCACAGCTTTGTAGTATAGCTTGAAATCAGGCGTGATCCCCCCAGCTTTGTTTTTCTTTTTCAACATTTCCTTGGCGATTCAGGGTCTTTTCTGGTTCCACAAAAATGTTTGGATTGTTTGTTCCAGCTCTTTGAAAAATGTCATTCGTATTTTGATCAGGATGGTGTTGAAAGTGTAGATTGCTCTGGGTAGCATAGACAGTTTAACTATGTTTATTCTTCTGATCCATGAGCATGGAATGTTTTTCCATCTTTTTGTGTCTTCTTCAATGTCTTTCATCAGTGTTCTGTAGTTTCTAGAGTATAGATCCTTTACCTCTCTGGTTAAGTTTATTCAAAGATATCTTATGGTTTTTGGTGCTATTGTAAATGGAATCAATTCCCTATTTCTCTTTCTTCTGTCTCACTGTTCGTGTATAGAAATGCAACTGATTTCTGAGCATTGATTTTGTATCCTGCCACATTGCTGAATTGTTGTATGAGTTCTAGTAATTTGGGAGTGGAGTCTTTTGGGTTTTCCATATAAAGTATCATGTCATCTGCGAAGAGAGAGAGTGTGACTTCTTCTTTGCCAATTTGAATACCTTTTATTCTTTTTTGTTGTCTGATTGCTGTTGCTAGGACTTCTAGTGCTATGTTGAACAATAATGGCGAGAGTGGGCATCCTTGTCGTGTTCCTCTATTTTACATATTCTAAGACTAAAGACAGTATTACAACTAAAACAGAAGAGAATGATAGGAAGAAAAGAAAGAGAGAACAAGAAAATTCATAGATTATCTGCCCCCAAAAAATCAGCCAAAAAAACTAAGGGGAAAAAATTCCCCTGAACATAGAGGAAAGAGAAACACAAGATATGAAAGTAAAAATGAGAGAAAAAGGATGAATCCAAGAGAGAGAATATCTTATTACTGAAGAGCAAATAGACAAAGTGAAGAAAGATATCAAAGACATAATAGATGAGAAGTTCCTAGAGTTGGAAGACTCTCATTTAGACAATAAGGACAACTGAGTGCGTAGAACAAATAACCAAAACAAAATTAAAAACCTTTATTCAGACAGAATAAAGAACAGATCACCTTAAAGAAAAAAAAAAAAGCCCACAGTGAATTAGATGACATATGGCTTCTAATCAGCATCCCTGGATGCTAGAAGACAACCATACAGTGCTTTCAGAGTTCTAAAGGAAAATCACTTGCAACCTACAGTACTGTGCCCAGCCAAGCTATCAAATATGAGAATAGAATGAAGACAACTTGTACATAGAATTCAGAAAATGTGCTTGAAAAAAAGATCAAATAAATTTAGAAAAAAAAAGATCTAAAATAAAATGGATTCAATTCAAGAGTACAGCAAAAGGAGGTTCGCAGAAGGGACTTAAAAGGCAGCTAGTCCAAACTGAGGCAGAACTAGAGGCAACTAGAGAAAAATAGGGAACACAATATAAAACACAATATGCTGAAGAGTTGGGGAGGAAACTATGATAAAGGCATACAAGAAAAAGGGTGGTTAGAAACACCAAGAAAACAGTAAGTCACGTCCAATTTTTTTTTAATTCAATGGCTAGATTTTGAGCAGTTGATAAAAAAAGTAAAATAAAATCCACTAGACCTTGATGTTATTATGGACATGTTCCTTTAGGTGGCCCAAGGGCTGTTTAATACAATCTGTAGAAATCATAATCTGGGCATATTACCCAGCCCAGCATTAACTAATATTTACACAGTCATAATATTTAAACTATTTATTGGTTTTCATCATTTAAAGAGAACCTGTGGACGTGACAGTTGGAGTTACAGATGGGGGCGGGAGGAAAGGGTGTAATGTGTTCAGGCAATAAGAAGTTTGGAAGGAAAAGGAAAGAAAGAGAAAATGGAAAATTCAAATAATGTCTAAATCAATAAATAGGTGTAGATCAACATTCAACAAAAAGCAGTGTGTTTTATAAAAACAACAGAGCTTCCTTTGTTGCATATTCACAAACAAACCTCCCCCATGAACTCCACCCATCTCCTAAGGGAAGAAAAGGTTTTTAAAATAAAGATAAGTGTCTTTCAGCTTAAAATAATTTCTTTCAGGTTAACTCAATTTTTAAGGCAATGGTTTTCTACCAGGGGTGATTCGATTCTGCCCGAGAGGACATTTAACAACGTCTGGAGACATTTTTGGTTGTATAATTAAGGGGAGATGCTACTGATATCTAATGCATAGAGGATCAGGCTGCCGCTATACATACCACAATGCACAGGACAGCCACTCACAGCAAAGAATTAACCACCCCAAAATGTCAATAGTGCCAAGTTGGAGAAACTCTACTTTAAAGGAACTTTTAGACTTTTACAGAAAAATGTTTA
Organism: Ailuropoda melanoleuca; assembly: GCF_002007445.2. NCBI lineage: Eukaryota > Metazoa > Chordata > Mammalia > Carnivora > Ursidae > Ailuropoda > Ailuropoda melanoleuca. The sequence continues at coordinate 49,951,778 of NC_048232.1, forward strand.
GTTTCTCACAGCTCTTCATTCTTATAATAGTATAGTAGGGCATAGTAGGGCATAGTAGGAAAGTTTCCATGGGTACAGGAAGTGTTTATGATTGATCTGAATGTAGAGCCACAGACTGCCCTCTGTGTTCTCATGGGCTTCAGAGGTTTCGGAGAGTCATAATGGCACATGCTGATGATATACTGGAACAACATTCAGGGGATCTATTAACTTGGCCTACCTCAGCTCCTGTTGGTATGAATATTCTTGGGAGCTCAACTACCCATTCTACGCGGCCCATGCTCACAGTAATTTTACACAATTAAAATTTCTCATTAAAATTACAATCTGTTGTGGGTACCCCTCTTTGGTGCACAAACTTTCTTCTACATGGTAATTTAAAGACTCTAGATCCTTCCACCCTCAAAGTGCCCCAAGTTCCTTGGACTGGAAAAAAGAAGTTAGAGAAAGAACACCTGCTTTTCTGTCACTTCTACCCAGAAGTGAAAACACATCATTTCCATTCACATTCCACTAGTAAAAATCAGTCACATACACGGTTCCACCTAGATGCAGAGAGAGATAGCAAGGATAGAGGAGAGAATGACAAAAACATATGCCTGGCTGAGCAACCACTTCCCAGTGTTAACTGTACTACAGAAAGGGGAAACACAAATTTTGGTGGGCATTGAGCTCAATCTGTAGCTGCCCTCCTCCCAATCATTACTGCCTGGTCTCTCCCTTCACAATAGTAACCTAATAACAAGCTTGCTGGCTCCCCCCACTCTGTCAATTTCTATTTCTTACAGTAGGATTTTGTGAGAACTTCTAGATCTCTTTAATACTACCTAAAAACCACGGGAAACTCAAGGGATGCATCTCTGGGCCTTACTCTGCCTCAGTACACCATCTTCTTCCACTACAGGCACAGGTCAGGTACTGGGCAATAAGCTAGTATAAGTGGCTATATGAGTTGTGAACTTAAGCAGTCTAGCTCCACAGCCTGTGTTATTCTGCCTCTTTAAATTTCTCAAATAATAGGTAGTGAGAGTCCTTCCAGGATCAATTTACAAAGCATCCACATCTTGCAAACAATCTAGGAACTATTACAAATTCCTTACTATGATGCATAGCACGATTTTTCTTTATTTCTGGATTGCTGATTTTAAATGTTATTATAGTGAAACAACAGGCAAAATTATACAGTAAGCAAAGCTGGTCTTCGGAATTCCCTCACCCCGCTCTGTACTTTAAAAGTGTACCTGTGTCCTCATGTTCAGGGCATTCCACCTCCTTACTCCTACTCAGTAATAATGTTACTTAGAGTGGACTGCTCTCTCCCCAGATCTACGATACTCCCACCCCATCAAAACTTACATACCCAGACTGCATAATTTCCACAGAAGCCAGAGCCAAGAATTCTTTGTATGAAACCATGTAATCTGATAAACTAGTCCTGCTAATATGTGGCATTTGGCAGTCAAAACACAAGTTACTTTAGTGGTGGAAATTTCAATAGATTCCAATTACATAGATTTGTAACCCTCAAATATCACTGCATAAAACCTATCCACACCATGTCTATGCATCTGTCTTACTCTTAGAAAGTATGAATTTTAAAAACTTAAAGTCACCTTAAAATACCATATCTACTATGTTCTTATATTTCCAGTTTAGTTTGGAATTTCCTAGCGAGAAACTGAATGAATAACAAATTTTTTGTTTTACTATAAACATTTCCAGGATTAAACAAAAAAAAAGGATGCTAAATACATGTGCAATTAAAAAAAAAAAAAAACCTGACGCTACACGGCATCTTTTACAAAGCGCATTTTCATCAAACCATACAACTGAAATAGACTCAGATCATGAAGATCAAGACTTGTCACAAGGGGCAACTGCAAATAAACTATACAAGGCAGTATAACCTGGTGGTTAAATGGACAGGCTCTTAAAGCTCAGGTTAAACTTCTCATTCAAATCCTTTTGGTAGGCTCAACCACCTGCTACTTAGCTTCCCCCCGACTTACATTGCAAATCCTGGCTCCACTATCTACCACTTAATCTCTCACTGCCTGAGGTTTAAAAAAAAAGAAAAAAAAATCTGATGGGGAGGGGGAGGTACTCATTGTGAGGATTAAATGTGATAACACAGCAAATACTTCTAAAGTAGTAAATGACACATAGTAATCAACACATATTAGCTATTATTACTACCAATAATGCCTGCTAAGACACCTGTGGGAACTATAACAATCTCCTTCTGAATCTATCATGTTAACAACCCTAAATCAGAAAGTTTCTCCTTTTTATCTGAAAAGTCTTCAAGCTCAAAACCATTTCCTCTTTTTTTCGGTCTTTTGTGAATATGGAAGATGGTGGGTAAATGGCTTCTTTTTCATTTTAAGACTCCAGACTCTTTTTAGTTTTTTAATAATTCCCTTCCAAATATTATACACAAGACAGATTGCTCCGTGGATTATAAACTCTACAAACAGTTCACAAAGTATAATGAAATTTTGAGATACATAAAAGAACAGCTACCAGAGCAAAAAGCTTAGATAAGAAATGATGCAGAAGTCTATTAGCCTGCTCAAAAAAATACTGAATTCTAAAATAAAGCACAGCAGGTAGAGAGCCTTCATGGTTTATAGTCACTCAAATCACTAAAAACATATAGAGGATACTTCTGGTAATTTTTTTTCCCTTAATAGCAGGAAAATCCCGTTTCTTCACAACAATGAATAGATAGCATGATAGGCATGGGCAATTTCTTCAAAAACAAATTCTGTAGAGAAGAAATGCCCAGAGGCTCAGATTTTCAGCCACACACATCCCTTACTAAAAGCTTTAAAAATCGGAGGCATCTAGCATTTTTTGTGATAACATTAAAGTAAAAAAGTTAAGCTTCATTTCTATCAGAAAACATTATACTTCACTGAAAGAAAACTAAGCATCTAAAATTTTGATACAAATTTAAAGGTAATTTAAAGGGTCAACTCAAAGGTCAAGCAAATACTAGAGTTCATGATAAATACACCAAAATATTTTTTTAATAATCTAAAGACAAAGATCTATTTTTTTTTTGAGAGAGAGAGCGCACACACACACAGAAGGGAGCATGGTGGGGTGGGGGAGAGGGAGAGAGAGAATCCCAAGCAGGGATTGGGGCTCAATCCCACAACCCTGAGATCATGACCTGAGCCAAAATCAAGAGTCAGACACTTAACTGACTGAGCCACCCTGGCACCCCTGACCAAGATCTATTTTAAACAATTTAATGTAAAGTCCTCCTAGGTGTTAGAACACCTCCATATACATTATGTAACTTTATTTCCCAACAACCACATGGGATAAGGATTATTGTCCTCCTTTTACAAATGAGGAAACTAAGGCCCAGTGATTTGCCTACACTTGCATATATAAGATTTAATCAGAAATCCAATTCAAATTTTCTGTCCCCCCCAGTTCGATGCTCTTGTTTTCACTATACCACTATCACTGCCACAATTCAAGTACTCTAAATCTTAATTCTTATGAAGTGTACCAATCTTTTCATCAGGGAGGGGCAACAGTTGTAACGTGAGGAGAAAAATTATTCAATGTCACCACCAAAGGGGAGAAAAAAAAATTATTCATAATGTCACCAAAAAAACCTCACTGTGCTTATTAATCCCACATGATTACCCAGTCCGATGTAAATGCTTTGCTCATGCTGTCTACCCCCTTAAAACACCTGCTTATCTTCAGATATACAGCTTTAAGCAAAACCTAATGAAAGAATTACTTCCCCTAAAAGAGCTTCCCAATTATAACCTGCTCCCTTCCTCCCAATCCAACATCCTTATCATCTCACTCCTTGTATCTATTTTGGACTACATTATCACACACTCTTCTTCGTTCTCCTGTCATATATCTGGAACTACATTTTTTCATTCAGTAACTATTAAGCATAATTAGAGTCAATGGCGAACAAAAAAAAGACAGGCCTTTGCTATCACAGATGACTTACGTCGTTTGCATCTTTTATAAAGATAGTAACATGGGGTATAAGAGTATGATATTCTACAAGGATTCCTTCCCTACAAGGTCTCTGAACAAAGCTTTCTCCCTTGCATACTTGATTACATTTTTCAGGGAGGAAAAATTCCTTCTATCATGTCTTTCAGATGAGACCTTCAACTTCATGCCTTCAAAGAAATATGAGGAAGTGAGGAATCAAGGTAGAAAGGACAGATTTAAAATCTTTCAAGGGTTTCCAACACACGAATGTGAAATGTACATCCACACATTAGTCCAGACATCCCTTCCTGAATTCCATCCACAAGAAAATGATACGTTAGCCACAACTGCTCCAATCAAGCATCTCCACCAATCTCCTTGCACTAATGCAGTACTCAGAGACTTTTCAATTCAAGTGGTATTTATGGATTCATAAAAATCAGGTAGGACCTATGCCTTCTACTTTTGAATCTCCTGATGCTCCAAGATCATTGCTATAACTGTGTTCATCTTTGGATATTATATATATTCAAATGTAACACTTCAGATATTGCTATTAGCATAAGACTTTTCCACAAAATCAGAAAACTCCATCTAAGTATCAATTCCTTGTTCTGTCACTCATGCTCCAAGTTACCTGCTCTTACAGGATTATTTATAAACCAAAACAAGTATCAATGTACTAATAGTACTCACTAAAGAAATTCTGCAATTTGTCTTTTAACAAGACATCCTTTTGCGATGAAGCTTTGGTAAATCATAATTTTATCATTTTTTCTTAAATCAAAACTAAAACATAACTTCATTAGACAGAACTGTATGTTTGTCCCCAGAGTATAAGGGTTTTCAATTAAAAATTGAACCAAGAAACTAGATCTTGCCAAATTTATAAGTGCCATAAACGTGCTGCTGTAAGAAATATATTTGATTGCCTCTAAAATGTAATAATACTCCAACTGAAAAAAGACAGCACCTTTTCCAGATCACAGATACCACATTAATACTCAACAAAAAAGAAACCATGACCTTTTCTAATTAAACAACCAATTCTAAGCAGCTGTGTACAATGTATTGTGGCTCAAACAGTTCACGTGGAATTTGACCGCAACAACCTAATCTCCATAATTAAAGACCTAAAAGGTAGTACTTATGTTTCATCTATTCCCTTTCCCAGTACTTTGAACAGGCATCTTGTAGTCATTCCACACACAGCTGCTATCAAAAAAGGGGCAAGAAATACTTGAATTAGGCTGTATTTTCTATAAAGGACAAACTGCATACTCTTACTCTTCCTTTCCCAACCTGTTTTATAAAACTAGCATGATCTTAACTTCACCGTAAAACAGGTTTCTAGCAAGCATAAAAACTGACCATAGTCTCTCAACATGATCAAGTTTAGACAACAGCTGATGGAATGGAGAAAATCTAAGAAGCAATTCACCCAAGTCTCTCTACAATCCTTGCTTTCCTTGGAATCCTAAGGGAAGCAAAAAACCTTTAAATGATTATCTAAAAAGACCTACTAAAGTGGCACTAATTTGAGGCTAAGTTTCAGGGCAATAACCCTACTATAGTATTCTCATACTAATTAGAAGTCACTGAAGTCCTCTAGCATTAGAAAGGCAAAAACTTCATTAAATTATTTAACGCAAATATACTTACCAGTTAGATAAGTTTTCCCATCTGTTTGAGAAGCCCAAGTTATCACTTCAGACAGTATTCAGATAAAATGAAATTAGGAAAGTTCCCTAACGCAAATGTCTCTCATAAAGAAGAGTGTTAAATGACTTTTGTGAATGGAAAATCTGCATATACTTTTGCTTCACTCAGTTGGTCTTGAGTGGGTGGCTCAACGAACCAGAGCGTGCTCCCTGTGAAGCTCCTTAGAACCTGATTCCACTCCTGAGAAAGGACTACATTTAAAAGCACAGCAAAGGCTTCGTCTTCCTCCTACGTTACAAGTCGGCCACAGGAACTCAGTTTAGCGGAACGACACCGTGTCACTCGGATCTGCAAGGGCGGGTGCGGTCTGCGGTGCGCGGCACTGCCTCCTCCGGGGCTGTCAAGGGAAAACTGGAGCCTCGCCTTAACCGCGCCAAGTGACAAAGCACCAGCTCTCCCCCCGCGCAGGGGCTTCCGGCGAGACCCCGCCGTCCGCCCAAACTTCGGGAAGACGCACTCAGGGCAGTCAGAATGCTCTAACCCCCCCCCGCCGCTGACGCGGCTCTGTAAGGTTTGCACACGCACGTACTGTGGGCCCCAAAACACTCCACCCCCGCCGGCCCTTGGAATCCCCCACTCCAAAAGGGGACAAAGGAGCCAAAAAGGAACTCAGGCGCGTGGAGCCCCCGCCGGCCCGAGCTCAGAACGTGCGGATAAGGGAGTGCAGCCGCCCGGAGGGGTGCAGACCTGTCGCTCCCAACCCCCCGACTCAGGGACCGGCGTGACACTCACCGGTGCGGAACCCCCGGAGAGGCGGGGAGCAGGGGGCCGGTTCCTCCGAGGCCCTGCACGCGCCCGGGCGGACCCCAACTTCTCTCGGCTGCTATCGCCGGCGGTAGCTAGGGCTCGAGCCCAGACCGAGGGCGCTGGCTCGCTGCCGCGGAGGCGCTGCCGCCTCTGCACGCGAGGGGGGCGGGAACTCCGGGCGCACGATCCTCCGGCAAGGGCGGGCTCCTCCGGCAAGGGCGGGTCCACCTCACACCCGTCTGCCCAATACTGGCTGCGGCTACTGCCGCGGTAAAAACTAACACTGCAGCCGCTCGGGCTACCGCTCCAAGCACTGCACGGCCCGGAGCGCGTCGCGGCCTAATGCTGTCATCAGCCGCGTCGCCGCTTCTCTGGGCACCTAGAGCCGCCAAGATCCTTCACATCCGAGCGCCCTCCCCCTCCACGCCCCGCCCCCCAGCTCGCGGGCGCCGGCCAACCCCCCTTCCCGTCACGTGACCGCGCGCGGAGGCGGCCGCGGAGACGCCTCTCCTGCGGGCCGGGAGTGAGTCGCGCGGGAGCAACTGTCAGCACCTTGTTCTGCCAGAGTCTTATCGCCGCCGAATTGGCTCCGCACACCCGAAGGCGGCTTCGGGATCCGAGCCCACCGCCGCCCGCCCCACGCCTGTGACCTGCTAAGGCGAGGCCTTCCGGACCTGTCTTACTGGGCCCTGCCTACTCTGAGGAGACTTCATAATGCAGCTCCCTGGTCAGAGCTTAGGACCCCCACGCCCACTCGGAGGCTCTGAGGCCCGGAGGCCCAAGCGTGACACCCGCCTCCTCAGCCCTGGCTTGGCTAAAGTTTTAGCCAAACATGGGGAAAAAGAAGGCATCGTGGTGTCTGGCTTAAAAAGCAGTAACTATTTATTCCGATTTCTTGTAGCACGTTAATTGTGGCATTTAACTGTTTTCCTCATTAGAGGTTTTTATTTTTGAGGAAAGTTTGGTGCGTTTCAATCACGCTGGAATGAAAATAGCCTAGCAAACTTATTTTTGTTCCTAGTCAGGTTCAGCATCCTTCGTGCCAGTTTTACAGTCATTAAGTCTTACAATGTGTTAGGTTAGTGACAGTTTAAAGAGATAACACAGGATTTTGGCAATTCGTTCCATTTTTAAAATAAAGACTAATCCTTTTTCCCCCCAAGTACCTTAACTTCTGGACATACCTTTTGCCTTCCTTTTAAACCATGGTCGGAGGAACTCTACCCCACCCACCAACCCTGGTGAGGAGAAGAAAAGAATATGCTGGTCATCAGAGGAAAAGCAACAATACAGAAATGAGGGAGGTAGAAAAGCAGAAAGATCATCATCAAACCCTGCTAATAATGAAAGCACATGAGAAAGCTTTCTCAGTTTGTAAGTCATTTTTCCTTCTAGCCCAGAACTGAGGGGTTTTGCTTAAGTAAGTCTTATGCCCTCATTACATTTTCTTAACATGACATCAAAAAGCTTTCTGATCAGCTAGATACTTTGAAATGAATAAGCAATAGAGTTTGTCCTATATAATCGTTATAATTAGTGTATTTTATGGGCACAATAAGAAATCATGGACTTTAAGACTCACCATTATTTCGTGTTACTCAAGACAGAAAAACACTGCCAATTAAACTATGCCATGTCACTGATATTTTTAGGACACATCTTGAATTCAAGGATGTTAAAACGTGAAAAACAATGAGCTTTGGAATCTGTGAGATTGGTAATGAGCTGGTGTTCCAATGAGGAAAAGATTCTACAGGTTCTGTTCTGAAGTCTGAGATATTGTAGTTCAAATAAATATGAGAGCCATTTATTATTCTGTGAATGACACTACTTCAGTAAAGCTAGTAACTTTGTAGTTTGTCAACAGATTGAAACCTGTCTCCTATTTTCTAGAGCAGTATTTTTTATACCGACTCAAAAATTAATTTTATTTTTTAATGAAATAAACTAGAGTGAATAGAATATAAAGATCAGAGTACATATCTAGTGTGGACAAGAAATTTCTTTGTGAAATTTTTGTTTCATTTGTGGGGAAAGTTAAGAGTGTGTCCTATGTTGTGATTTAAACTGTTTCTTATTGTGAGTTGCAATCAAATAGATTTGAAGAAGAATGTTCTTGGAGCACAAGTAACAGGCAAAATATATGCTCTGGGCTGTGTTTCTCTGGTGCTTTTCCTTTACTTTGGGAACTAAAACTAAAGATTAGAAAGAGAAGGCAAATTGCCTTGACAATCCTCTCCTGCCTCAGCCCAAATTTCTTACATTGGCTGTTGAAAATAAATGGTCTTTTATTGGAACAGGAAGCACTATTCTGGAAGCAAGGTGGCCTAGATTATAGACTTTGCTAATCGGATGTTTGCCTAGATGAATTACTCTCTGCGTTTCAAGTTCTGATAAAAGTAGGAAGTTGGACTATATGCTGTTTAACCAATGTTATTCAGCCTTTTTCTTCAGTGATGATATTCACATTTGAAACAAATAGTCACTGTATACTCAGGCTTGTGCAAATTTTTGTCAGACTAGCTGTAACTCCTATCAACCACACACACACACACACACACACACAAAATCAGAATGCAAGTTCATGAAAGTAAAGATACAGAACAACAAATATAAGTATATCTTTTGCAATTGTCTGTATTTTAACTGTTGCTAATAATAGTTCCTTGCCATGAATGATGATTTTGGCATACCTCACAATTGTTTGCAACAAAATGATGTATCAATATATTCAAATTCAGAAATACATACTTTTCAGATCCTTTCAAATCTAATATTCTATGATTCCAGGAAATGATCATTCAATCTAGCATTTGTGTTGTAATCACAACGTAAACAAACTGTAATATGTGATCCTGCACTATAATTGAGAAATACCTTGTAACTCCCATTTGCTATGTTGAGATACCCCCACAAGTTTTCTACTCTTTAAATGATTTTAAGAATAATATTTTTAAATAAAACTTTTTATTAAAAGTATCCACTTTTATTATAACTACCCAATTTTAACTCCAATGAGAATTAATCTCTTATTGCCTAGTGTTTAATTAATTATACATTTCCGAGAATGAAAAGTTCTTTTCCCAAATCAGTGAAAGCACTGACAGGCATGATAATTTTTCCCACAGAACATATATCAACCTCGACCTAGAATGAGAGAAATTGACTTGAGGCTTTACCTTTAGTCTTTCCATTTAAAATATTTATGTTGCCAAAAATTGCTGATGAGGATTTTAGGTTAAAATCCTTATTTTCTCAGAGAAGATTAAGAGCAACCTCAAACATAAATAAGGTATTCAGCACAATAAGACTGTGGTAGATTATATTATTACTCTTGGCCATGTAACTTGCTCTAGCCAGTGGTTTATAAACAGATGTAATACATGCTAACTGCTTTAAATTTGAGTGCAACATTCAAGTCAATCTCTTAGCCTCATGCTGCCTGCAATGAGAAAGGTATGTTCCAAATAGGCTATCAGAATGAGAAAATACATGGAGCAGACCTGCAACTGACCTTAACCCTGGAGCAATACAGCAGCAGCTGACTTGCAGCTACTAACATGAAACAATAGTAAATCATAAATATTTATTGTTCTAAATCACAGAGATTTTGAAATTATTATGTAGTATAACCTCACAAATCAGCTTAAGTGAATGTAAACCAACAGATAGATGGTTCAAAGGCCAAATGCACTGTAGAACAATAATATTCTTCTATTTAGTAAAATAAAATAATAGACACCTACAGAATAGTCACCTAGATATTTGGTAAGCCCCCAACTAAAAATTTCTATTAAAAAGTAGTGTATTTATAAAATCTGTAGATTTGCTTCCAAAATATGTACATATTGATGCAGGGCTCAATCCCAGGACCCTGAGATCATGACTTAAGCTGAAGCCAAGAGTTGGGTGCTTAACCGACTGAGCCACCCTGGTGCCCGAGCACCTCACATTTTAAAAAATAACAAGTACAGAAGAAAATGAGACATCATTAATGAGAAACAATGAACATAGATAGCAAAAACATATTCAAAAGGACTTCAGATACTGAAATTACACACAGACTGTAAAATAACTATATAAAAATGAATAAAAGACAACCTTGAAAATATGTACAGAGAACAAGAAAGTACAAAGAATAAGGTATTTTTTTAAAGTAGAATTTAAAGAATTAAAAATATAAATTATTAAAATTTAAAACTAAGTGGACATATTTAATAGTCTATTTGACATAGCAGAAGTACAATTTAGTGAACTGTGAGACAGAGATGAAGAAATTGCCCAAATGCAATAGAAAAATAAAGAAATATAAAATATATATATTATATATAAATCTAAAATATATATATTATATATTATATATAAATATATATTTATAATATATAATATATATAAAATGTAAATATAAAAAATAAAGAAAAATATAAAAGAGACTTTAAGTGACATGGAAAACATTGTGAGAAAGTCTAAAATAAATCAGTACTCCAAAAGAATAGGAAAGAGAAAATGTGGCAGAAGCGTTATTTGATAAGGTAATGGTTGAAAACTTTCGAGAACTGATGGAAGACTCTAACCCACAGACTTAGGAAATCCCCAGCAAGTTAAAGAATAATAAATCTACACTTATATACATAATAAAACTATAAAATTCCAAAAGCAAACAAAGAAAAACTTAGAAGAGAAAAAAAATAGATTATCCCAAAGTATCTGGTAATTGGCTTTCCTCAGTAACAATAGAATCAGAAGATAGTGGAATAACTTTGTCCTCAGTGGGCTAAAAGAAAATGACTATTGGCCTAGAATTCAATGCCCATTGAAGAGATCTTTTAAGAATGAAGCCAAAATGAAGGCATTTTCAGGAAGCAAGAGCAGAGTTTGCTGCTAATATTGATTCTCACTAACAGAACGTCTAAAGAAATTTCTTTCTTCAGAAAAAAATGAAATGATGCCAAATAAAAGGTCCTAAAGTTAAGACTAAAGGAAAAGCATTGAAAGTGCTAAATATTTGCATGAATCTAAAAACCACTGACTATGCAAAACAGAATTGTTAAAATTATTTAATATTTTAAAAGAAAAGATAGCACTCATATTCCTAACATCAGAATAAGTCCAATCAGATTCTCACTTTATACCTACTATTAAACAGACCTCACCAAACCAAGTATTTTATCCATTCGTATTATTATTTCCATCTGCTATATGCCCTTAAAAGCAAAAATACTAAACATTTCCATTTTTTCCCCTCTTTTCTCATCCATTTGGGCAAAACTGTATTAATGTTTTATTGGTATTCTCTTTTTAAAAGCTCTACTGGTGTAGCATTTTAAATGTTTTTCTTCATGACATTTTTATTTCAAATTTGCATAATGTACCAGTGAAGACGGTTTATTAATAATCAGGCTAAGAAATTAGCACATATTTAGGAGATTTAGAGTAATAAAAAACAGAATTATATACTATTTTTCACATAACTATGAAGCATTAATGAGTCCCACCATAGAAGTCTAAAAATGAAAGTTCATCATAACAAATTATATAATTATGTATTCACAGGATAAGAACAATTAACTCTTACTGAAAAGCTCTGCCTACTGTTTCCACCCACGCTTCCTATTCAAAATTAGGTGCATGCTATGACTTTTAACACCATCTCTGGAAATAGTTAGAAATCTATGCTCAGGCTGTAAAGATTGACTCCTGAGCTTTAATTCAGCTCAGAGGGCAACCTGAACTCCAAATAAATTTTTATAAAGGAAGAAGAAGAAGACCCATTTCTTTCTGATATCTACCTAGACTAAACATTCCCAGTTGCAACTATGTTTTTCATTTCAATTTCAAGAGAGTATATAAAAAGGTGGCTATCACAATTATGTAAACATGAAAAGCATAGAACACATAATTCCTTAAATTTCCAAAGTTGTGGTAACTACAAGGCAAAGAAATTGTACCTTACTTTTTTTCCCAGAGTTTTACTCTTTCTTTTCCTCAGTCACATGAGATTATTCAAAACATATTTACTTCTATAATACTTTCCTGAGAAAACCAAATCTATAGTTTCACTGCATAATGTCCAAATGACTTTCATTACTTTATATTTTTTAACATGGAAAAGATTATATATTGCTAATATAGATAATTCCAGTTAGCTTTGTCCAACCTGTATTTATACATCTATAAATTTTCTGACAGTTCACAAGTAATTCATATAAACCAGACTGTACATTAATTATTTCAATTTAATAAGTTATCAGTTTTTACTGGGTCCAAGGCCCATCCTGTTTACAAAAAAATTATTAAGTATCTGTAGGTTGCTCCACCTCTTTTCTGAAATGAATGGGAAGCTAGCAAGAGGTCTTGCCCTATAAACTAACAGTGTTTCGAAACTGCAGTTTATGTTCTTCTCTGCTGACAATGAAGGTGCCATACATACAACATTATCAGCTAGCAGCCATCTACCCACCCCTCCCAACAAGGACAAGTGCTACCTAGATGACTTTTGTCAAATCTCCTAGGAATTTATTATCTTTCTTATTCCTTAAGAACACTGGTGCCCAAAGGTGACAAGGTGAAGAAAGAAGGTACCTACCCTGTATTCCAGTAATGTCTGTCCAAAGCATTCTTGTTAGGTTCATCCCTTTGTTCTAGGCCCTGTTGATATTTTCCCCTAGTTGTTTTCAGTTCCTATGGGAGCCTAACTTGCTTGTGTTATATGCACAGACAGCTGAGACCAGACTCCCAATCCCATTCCCCCCCCCCGTTTCCTTTAATCCTTAATCCCTATAACACCCTCCTGGAATGGACTGGAGTTGGGATACATCTATTTTTTTTATTTTTAAATATCAGCTCCTTTCCAGAGATGGCCAAACATTTCGCCTCTTGTGTTCTGACATTGTGCTGATTACTTCGACTAACTTTCTTTTGCTGTCAGCCAACAGTCTTGGACCTAACATCATTTGCCTCCCAACCCCCCTTCCTAAAAGTATTAGAAAAGCAGTACACCATATGAATACAATGATCTAAACTAAACAGGGAAAATTCTAGAAGAAAGACCTTTATGCAATAAACAAAAGCAAGGGAAAAAAGAAGCACCATTATGCATTAAAATAGACTCATCAATGAGAAGGAAGGAGAGAAAATGGCTTCCACGGATTACAGTACCTAAAGCCAAGCTGCAGCCCACTCAAGGATATGCACAGACCACCCAGGCATATGGGCAGCAAAGTTATGGAACCTATGGACAGCCCACCGATGTCAGCTATACCCAGGCTCAGATCACTGTGACCTATGGGCAGACCCCCTATGCAACTTCTTATGGAACAGCCTCCTGCTGGTTACACTACTCCGACTGCCCCCCCAGGCGTACAGTCTGCCTATTGAGGCGTATGGCACTGGTGCTTATGATACCACCACTGCTACAGTCACTACCACCCAGGCCTCCTATGCAGCTCAGTCTGCATATGGCACTCAGGCTGCTTACCCAGGCTTTGGGCAGCAGCCAGCAGCCACTGAACCTGCAAAACCACAGGATGTAACAAATCTGCTGAGACTAGTCAACCTCAATCTAGCACAGGAGATTAAAACCTGCCCAGCCTAGGATATAGACAGAGTAACAGTAGGTATCCCCAGGTACCTGGGAGCTACCCCACGTAGCCAGTCAGGGCACCACCTTCTTATCCTCCTACCAGCTACTCCATAGCCAACTAGTTATGATTAGAGTAGTTACTCTCAGCAGAACACCTATGGGCAGCCCAGCAGCTATGGAGAGCAGAGTAGCTATGGTCAACACAGCAGCTATGGACAGCAGCCACCCACTAGTTATCCCCCACAAACTGGATCCTACAGCCAGGCTCCAAGTCCATATAGCCAGCAGAGCAGCAGCTATGGTCAGCAGAGTTCATTCTGACAGGACCACCCCAGTAGCATGAGTATTTATGGACAGGAGTCTGGAGGATTTTCCAGACCAGGAGAGAATGGGAATGTGAGTGGGCCTGATAACCGGGGCAGGGGAAGAGGGGGATTTGATTGTGGAGGCATGTGCAGAGGTGGACAGGGAGGAGAACACAGTGGAATGGGTGCTGGAGAGCGAGGTGGCTTCAGTAAGCCTGACAGATCCATGGTTGAAGGACCAGATATTGATCTAGGTCCACCTGTAGATCCAGATGAAGACTCTGACAACAGTGCAGTTTATGTGCAAGGCTGAAATGACAGTGTGATCCTAGATGATCTGGCAGACTTCGTTAAGCAGTGTGGAGTTGTTAAGATAAACAAGAGAACTGGATAACCCATGATTCATGTCTACTTGGACAAGGAAACAGGAAAGCCCAAAGGTGTTGCTACAGTGTCCTATGAAGACCCACCAACTGCCAAGGTTGCCATGGAGTGGTTTGATGGTAAAGATTTTCAAGGGAGCAAATTTAAGGTTTCTCTTGCCAGAAGAAGCCTCTGATGAACAGCATGCAGGGTGGTATGCCTCCCCGTGAGGGCAGAGGGATGCTGCAGCCACTCTGTGGAGGTCCAGGGGGCCCAGGAGGTCCTGGGGGTCCCATGGGTCACAGAAGAGGCCGTGGAGGAGACAGAGGTAGCTTTCCCCCAAGAGGGCCCCGGGATTCCTGAGGGAACCCACCCAGAGGAGGAAAACGTCCAGCACTGAGCTGGAGACTGGCAGTGCCCCAGTCTGGGTTGTGGAAACCAGAACTAGGCCTGGAGAGCAGAATGCAAGCAGTGTGAGGCCTTGAAGCCTGAAGGCTTCCTTCCATCACCCTTTCTACACCCTGGGCAGTGACCATGGCAGAGGTGGCCCCGGTGGCATGCGGGGTGGAAGAGGCAGCCTCATGGACCATGGTGGTCCCGGTGGGATGTTCAGAAGTGGTCATGGTGGAGAAAGAGGTGGCTTCCATGGTGGCCAGGGCATGGACTGAGGTGGCTTTGGTGGAGGAAGAGGGGCGGCCCTGGTGGGCCCCCTGGACCTCTGATGGAACAGATGGGAGGAAGAAGAGGTGGGCATGGAGGACCGGGAAAAATGGAAAAAGATCAGCACCGTCAGGAACTCAGAGACCAGCCCTGCTAGACACAGAGACCCCGCACAACTGCGTTGACTGCCAAATTTATTTTTAAACCAGAAAGTTTTTTAAATTTATAATTCCATATATATAATGTTGGCCACAACATTATGATTATTCCTTGTCTGTATTAGTATTTTTCATCATTTGTAAAGAAACATTAAAACAAGTTAAATGGTAATGTGCTGAGTTTTTTTCCTTCTTTTAAAGATTGTTGTTTAAGCTAAGACTAAATAATGGGAACCCCTGTGAACATGCTCAGTATCATTGTGAAGAACCAAGAGGGCCTCTAACTGTAATAATGTTCATGGTTGTGATGTTTTATTTTTTTTAAATAAAATTACAAATGTTTATTTTAAAAAAAAAGACATCAGATGTATCAACCTAACACAATGTATGGACCTCTTTTAGATTCTGTTTCAAATCACTTTTATAAAAAGACATTAATGAAACAATCAGGGAAATACTAATACTGGTTGGATATTACATGATATCAAGGAATTATTATTAATCATCTTAGGCATGATAATGATATGTGATTATTTTTATTTAAATGTCCCATTTCTTAAAGACACATACTGTATAATTGGGCCCCTACTTCAGGGAAAAAAAAAACCCACCTTCAAATTATGTCACTTTATTTTCTCTATCTATAGGTCAAATCCATGGGAATGTACTCTACAACTACTACTTGTTATTTTCTACCTTTAAGATAGTAATAATTTCCTCTTTATCATGTCCATTTTTTTGAAGATTTTTATTTATTTGAGAAAAAAAGAGAAAAAATCATGAGCAGGGACAGGAGAAACAGACTCCCTGCCAAGCAGGGAGCCCTATGCAGGGCTCCATCCCAGGACCCCAAGATCACAACCTGAACTGAACACTTAATTGGCTGAGCCACCCAGGTGCCCCATGTCTATGATTATTTTTTGGTAAAAGTATTCAAATCAAAAGCAACTCATGCTATCTGTTGTTTGCTCCAAACCTCTATTAAACCACTGTGAAAGGCCAAATATCATATGACATGTGGCAAATAAATCTGATTAAGCACATTAACATGTTCAAATTTATATAAAGCATTCGCAAATACAGATTACTCTAGAGATGCTAAGAAGCAGATGTACTGATCTCCTTGGCATTCACATGATTCAGCTACAAATAGAATTTGAACAGATTCCAAATGCACAACTGTCAAATTCATAAAAAGTAGCAAAAAAAGTCAAGTGAAAGTTTAGGCCCTGCCTTGATTAGCACTGACTCTTTTCTGGAAAGAAAATAGTTGAAAGTATTCTGTTAATGTTTTATTTCTTCTGTGCTAATATTTGACAAGAACTAAGTACTTTCAATTTATGCAGAGATGTTCCCATTAGGCTAGCAGTGATAATCCAGAAACTGTTATAAGTTAATATTGCTATGAAGATGAAAGAAAATCTTAAAATCAATTTAATCAAAGGGGCGCCTGGGTGGCTCAGTCAGTTAAGCAGATGACTCTTGATTTCAGCTTAGGTCGTGATCTCAGGGTCTTGGAATCAAGCCCCTCATTGGGCTCTACGCTCACAGGGGAGTCTGCTTGAGGATTCTGTCTCTCCCTCTGCACCTCTCTCATGCACACACTCTTTCCCTCTTTAAAATAAATAAGTCTTGGGACACCTGGGTGGCTTAGTAGGTTAAACGTCTGCCTTTGGCTCAGGTCATGATCCCAAGGTCCCAGAATCAAGTCCCACATTGGGCTCCTTGCTCAGTGGGGAGTCTGCTTCTCCCTCTGCCTGCTGCTTCCCCTGCTTGTGTTCTCTCTCTCTCTTTCACAAATAAATAAAATCTTTAAAACTAACTAAATAAATCTTTTTAAAAAATCAATGTAATCAATATTACAAAGTTCATCAATGCAAATTTGACTCACTGTAGTAGTATAGTGTAGTGGGGTTGAGCTCCAACTCTAACATCAGATATATAATGCTAGCCCTGTCATTTACTAGCTGTGAGACCACACCAAGGCTCTTTCCTCATCTGTAAAGTGGAATTAAATTTTTTTTTTTACTTTACAGTGTTGTAATAAGAATTAAAGAACTCAAGAAACATAAACTGTTATGATTACTATCTTTGGGAAATATTACAATATGCACAATATTACTAACTGTATTTTCACTTTACTCAGTTGTAAAAAAAATTACAGACTATACTCTACCAACCTTCCATTGATACCAAAGCTTTGTGGCAACTGGCCTAATTCTGAGAATTATAGAAGATACATAGATGGGCATAACCTCAGGCCATGGAAGCAGATTTATTTAAGAATCTCTACAATCCCCAATTCAAATATCACGTCTCACATGTGATGTAAGAATGAAAGCCATTTCTTTGGCAACTAGGAGATAGACTCAATTTGAGAGTTGTACTTTCCGTTCAAATAAGACTTCAAACAGACATTAGAGTGTTGCAAGACATGAAGTCAACACTCTAAGCCAGTCCACTCTTGCCAAACTTATTTCTTAAGTACAATGAATCATAGTAAAACAAAATTCATCTCTAACCACAATGCAGTNTTTTAAGATTTTATTTATTTATTAGACAGAGATAGAGACAGCCAGCGAGAGAGGGAACACAAGCAGGGGGAGTGGGAGAGGAAGAAGCAGGCTCATAGCTGAGGAGCCTGACGTGGGGCTCGATCCCACAACGCCAGGATCACGCCCTGAGCTGAAGGCAGATGCTTAACCGCTGTGCCACCCAGGTGCACCNAGCCAGTCCACTCTTGCCCAAACTTATTTCTTAAGTACAATGAATCATAGTAAAACAAAATTCATCTCTAACCACAATGCAGTAATGTATACATTTCCTTATTCTTCTGCCCTTGCAATGTCATTTAGCAATCCAGAACATCTTGTTTATGATAGTCAATAGATATAAAAATGGCCTTTCAAAAACTTTGAGAGATATTAGATGTAAAGATTTGGTGGATTCAAGTTAAACATTTTGGGCTAGAATAATTATAGGTAATGCAGTATATTTTGTATAGCATCTTTCATGTTATTTGATTAATGCTCAATTATTGATGCTTAGACTGATATTGACATAATGATATGGCAGTCTCATCCCTACTTTATAAACTCATGACTAGGAAGTAATTTGTATGGTATTACTTTAATACCATGCATATGACTAGATCCTCTTCAAACATAAACCTCATGTTTTAACACTTGTTGAAAACCTTTGTACAAGTCAATAATTTCAGTCAGAATTGCAAAATAATTTTAATACCGTCATTCATTCTACATTCTGACATTTTTTTCCAGTAAGATAGAGCTTGCCTTTATAGCTAGAACTGTTTGATCACCTTAAAATATGGTTCATACAGGAAAGGAAAAATAAATAATTCCTTACTTTTAGTAATTTTCAGAGTTAAGATAATTTGGAGACAAATGGGGAAATCTGAATTTGGGTTTTAGATAAGATGAAAATTCATTGACTTAGAAAGGTAGAGATTGTTAATTTTAAAAAAGTAAATACATTGTAAAACTGCACACCAGGTATGAAACCATTTTGGTTAAAAATACATATATATATTTATATGCATATATAGGGATAAATAAAGATATGGAAAGATATACAGTAAGCTGTTAACAATGGTAATAGATGGGAAATATGTTTTTTTTTATTTTTCTATTTTATTTATATATAGTTTCCAACTTTCTACCATGCATGTACTACTTTCATAGTAACAGACGGTTTTTGTTTGTTTGTTTGTTTTTTAAGAAAATCACTATTTCCTACTGGGCCTATATATAACTTCTGAGTCATCATCAACATGAGACTGTAGGGGCGCCTGGGTGGCACAGTGGTTAGGCGTCTGCCTTCGGCTCAGGGCGTGATCCCGGCGTTATGGGATCGAGCCCCACATCAGGCTCTTCCGCTATGAGCCTGCTTCTTCCTCTCCCACTCCCCCTGCTTGTGTTCCCTCTCTCGCTGGCTGTCTGTATCTCTGTCGAATAAATAAATAAAATCTTTAAAAAAAAACAAAAAAACAAAACAAAACATGAGACTGTAAACATTCCAGCATGCGAGACTACCAGGTCACCAGCCTACCTGGTTACTTCTTTAAAGCCTCTCTGCTTCAGATTTCCTTTGCCTTTGTCTCTTACCCATGGTTCATAGGGCCTCAGCACTAGATCATGTAGCCTTTGCACTGTAGCAGTCTTCACAAATTGGCAGCTTATCTGTGTGCCTCTGTTGGCCTTGGGCAGAAACTCCTTTTGTTTTTATGTCATCATATTAGTTTTTTCCCTACCTTTCTGACTCTTCTTCATTCCTACAAGTTTATCTTTCTCTGCTATTTGTTGCTCCAAAATTTCATACTCAGCCTTCTTCTCTTTTCACTTTACATCTTCTTCCTAGAAAAGAGGAGATAATGGATCTTGTGTTCTGATTCTTTTTAATCTAATATGTAGCTCTAGCTTAGTCCTCTCTCCTGAGCAACAAAATCATATATATATAATCACTAATTATTGTACTCTCTAGTTAGACATTTATAAATTTATATATTTACATATTGAGGTCCTCCACTGTCTGGCTCTTAAAATAGGAATATGCTACTTTCAGAACTTTAGGGAAGAGTAACTTCCATTTTTATTTCTGCCACCTTCCCTAAGAAGAAAGACCCAGCCTCTTTCTTGCCATAGTTTTCAAATCTACTTACCCACGACAGATTATGTTCTGTTCTGTTTCTCATTCCGTGTAATAAACTAAACATACGTGGATCAGAGCCTAGGCTTGCCTTCTAGAGGCAGATCTGAGTCCTAACCCTCATTTTTTTCTACTGTTGACCTCACTGAGTGTGGAGAGCAGTGATTCTGCCCAAGTTTATCTGTCCTGCAGACCCAATTTTCCTTTTATTATGCCATATCCCATTTGGACTTGGGGAGGAGTATTGAAAAGCCTGGTTGTGGCTGTACATTGAAGTCATATTGTCCAAGCAGCTTTATCAGGAAGAAGGTGGTTTTTCATCTTTCTCTATCTGGCTCCCTATTAATTGGTTTTTAATTCAGAAGAGAGTTAAGACATAGGAGCAGCGGTCACTGCCTAAGCCCCACTAGTGATAGGACAACTTTATCCACAAGTAGCTGTTTAATGAGAACCTAGGTCTGAGAAAAGGAATGGAAAATGAAATCTTGCCAATCTAACAAGGGAATAAAGATCCCAGAATAAAATGATAGCAATTATCAGATAATCAGCAAAATAGGATTTTGTTCATTTATTCCTGAACGCCTATTCTGTGTTAGGCATTGTTTCAAGAAGTTTAAAGAGTTAGAATACTTTAAACGAAAGTTACCTGATAGTCTATGGGGCGCCTGGTTATTGGTTAAGTGCCCAACTTTTGTGTTTTGCTCAAGTTGTGATCTCGTGGGTCCTGAGATTGAGCCCTGCTTTATCGGGCTATGGAGATCAGCAGGGAGTCTGCTTGAAGATTCTCTCCCTTGAGTGCACACTTGCTCATGCCCTCTCTCTCTCAAATAAATAGATTTTTAAAAAGTTACCTGGTACTCTAATTTGACTGAGTTTTAAATCATTATAATAATCAACAACAAAGCAATGCTTTATATTCAAAGCCAGTATGATTGATTCAGCATAATTATAACATTGAGCACTTGTTTATCAAACAGGCAATTCCCATACCATATCTGATTGAACCATCAAAACAACTCTACGAGGCAGAACAGAATTGAAAAAAAAAGTCAATGACTTAACTGAACAGAGATTTTTTTAAAGATTTTATTTATTTATTCATTTGACAGAGATAGAGACAGCCAGTGAGAGAGGGAACACAGCAGGGGAGTGGGAGAGGAAGAAGCAGGCTCATAGCAGAAGAGCCTGATGTGGGGCTCGATCCCACAACGCCGGGATCACACCCTGAGCCGAAGGCAGACACTTAACCACTATGCCACCCAGGCGCCCCTAACTGAACAGAGATTTATTTCTTACTCCAAAATGTTGGCTCTGGCTGCAGACAACTGTCTTCCATGCAATGGCATGATAATCGAGGCTCTTTCAACCTGTGGTGCCACCATCTTTTTTTTTCAATTATAATAATATTTTTTTATTATATTACGTTAGTCACCATACAGTACATCCCTGGTTTCTGATGTAAAGTTCGATGATTCATTAGTTGCGTATAACACCCAGTGCACCATGTAATATGTGCCCTCCTTACTACCCATCACCAGCCTATCCCATTCCCCCACCCCCCTCCCCTCTGAAGCCCTCAGTTTGTTTCTCAGAGTCCATAGTCTCTCATGCTTCATTCCCCCTTTTGATTACCCCCCCTTTCTTTATCCCTTTCTTCTCCTACCGATCTTCCTAGTTCTTATGTTCCGTAGATGAGAGAAACCATATGATAATTGTCTTTCTCTGCTTGACTTATTTCACTTAGCATTATCTCCTCCAGTGCCGTCCATGTTGCAGCAAATGTTGAGAAATCGTTCTTTTTGATAGCTGAGTAATATATGAGTCTTCTTCCATGATTGCCCCAGTAGGAGAAGGACTGGGGGATTTCCTATTGGCTTTTCATGGCCTCATCTGGAAACTGACACATGTCAATTCCACTGTATTTCATTGCCAGACTGAGTCACATGGACCCATCCAGTTGCTGGGGTGCTGAGAAGGAACAGTCAATCCACTGAATGCCCAGAAGAGAAAGAGAACTGAATATTGACTAACATTAGCAATGTGTACCATAAATAGCTATCATTACTGTTCTTTTTGTATAGGTGAGGAAATGGAGGACTAGCAATGTCAAGGAACTCATTCAAGGTTACATAGAAAGTAAGCAGAGGGAGCATTATGTGAACCTAGATAATCTGACCCCAGAATTCATGCTTAACCTCTAGCCTATAATACTGCCCAACTGCACACTGGAACTCTGGCAGAGTCCAGCCACCACTAGAGATATTTAATTCAATTTATATAAATTCAGTTCAATTCAGTCCACATACTTTTACTGAATGCTCTCTTTGTGCCAGTCATTGCAGGTTCATCTGAAGGAAGGTTGGATTATTTGACAATATAGATCTCTTCCAACACAGCTGCTTCCATTTCTATGGAGAACCATGACTAATACAACAACCTTAAAATTAGTCTCTATAAAAAAAAGTTAGGAAATGATACTTTATTAAATTTTAAGTTAAAAATGAGATCCTATGCAAATCTTAATTACTTTGATCTTAGAATGTCAACTGAAATAGAAGAATCCTAGAATAACCTACAGAAATTAGTCAATGTTTATTGTATTTTCTACAACACAAAGTTTAAAAAAAACTCATTGGATACAAAATATATAGATTTTTGCGAAGATCCTTGTGAACTGAAAGAACAACCAAAACAACCTGTCAAATATAGGCCTTAGTATATAGATTTTACTTAGGGGAGTGTTCTAATTATCTTCACAAATTCAATATCGTGAGAATGTGTGACTTGGTGTTAATTATCATTTTTGAAGGAATTTAGTTCTATACAACCGAGAATGCTCATAGTCTCTCCAATTTTAATGTGTTTTCCTGTACATGATGCTGTTTCTGAAGTATTTAGTTGCCCCCTGCTGGTCATATAATTATAAAATTGCTAAAGTTAAGTATTTCTCAGATTGCATGTGATGACAAACTTCTGAGATGCATTAAACTTTTTCATCAAATGAATTCACAGTGGATTTCCAGTGCTCAATTGAGATATATAAGTTAACCCAGAGTTCTTTTTTTTTTTAATTTAATTTATTTATTTGACAGAGAGAGACAGCCAGCAAGAGAGGGAACATAAGCAGGGGGAGTGGGAGAGGAAGAAGCAGGCTCCCAGTGGAGGAGCCTGATGTGGGGCTCGATCCCAGAATGCTGGGATCACGCCCTGAGCAGGAGGCAGATGCTTAATGACTGAGCCACCCAGGTGCCCTTTGTTCAAGTATTTTAAAAACTATTTTTATCCTGTCTTTGCTACCACCTCTCTGGCTAATGTTGGACAAGGAACTTTAACTTCTTGGTATCTATTTCCTCATCTATAATATGAAGAATAATTGACATACAATCAACTGTACATATTTAAAGTATAATTTGATAAGTTTGACATATGTATTCAACTGTGAATTATTGCTACCATAGTTTAAGATAGCTCAAGATAGTGAACATATTTATCATTCCCAAGAGTTTTTTTTTAAATTATTTATTTTGATAGAGAGATTGGGAGGGTGTGCGTGAGCAGGAGGAGGGGCAGAAGGAGAGAAAGAATCCCAAGCAGACTCCCTGCCAAGAGGGGAGCCGGATGCAGAACTGGATCCCACGACCCTGAGATCATGATCTGAGCTGAATTCAAGAACCAGAGGCTTAACTTACTGAGCCACCCAGGCACCCTATTTCCAAAAGTTTTTTTGTGCCACTTTATATTTCCTTCTTCCCGCCTCCTGCCCCTCCCATCCCTCTCCCATCCTCCAGTAACCACTGATGTGCTCTCAGTCACTGTAGATTAGTTTGCATCTTCCAGAGAAAAACGAATTTTAGTTTAAAGACTAAAATGAGGTACGGAAAAACTTAAATTCTTTTTAAATATTAAAAACTTTATTTTGAGGGTGCCTGGGTGGCTCAGTTGGTTATGTTTCTGCCTTCAGCTCAGATCATGATCCCAGGGTTCCAGGATTGAGTCCTCATCAGGATCTCTGCTCAGCGGGGAGCCCTCTTCTCCTCCTCCCTCTGCCTGCTACTACTCCTGCTTTTGCATGCTCTCTCTCTCTGTGTCAAATAAATACATAAAATCTTTAAAAAAAAAGTTAAAAAAAGAAGACTTTAACTTTAGAGTCAACAGATATAAGCTTGGGTCTTGGCTATGTTGTTTACTAGCTGTGTGACCTTGGTCAAGTTACTCAACATCCTAACTCCGAGGTTAACAGTTTCCCACACTTAGGAGAAAGGATAAGAATATCATCTATCCCCGTAAAGATGTTGGGAAATTGCATGCAGAGCAATTAGCTCAGTGCTGGGCCTGTACTATAATACGCTCAATCAATGGTAGCCACATGTCTTAGACATTTCAAAGAGCACCAATCCAGTTTTAAGAAAAGGAAATGAGAACCTTCACCATGTAGCCAGTGTAATCTTAAGGTAGCCATTTTAGAAGTTTTATGTGGGAATAATTCACTGTGCTAGCCATGATATCCAGATGACTCTGACTCAGGTCCTTCTCTTAAGCATTTCATTGATTTTCTTTCCTCATAACTCCTTCCCCAAGTGTCATAGTTTTCATTTCTTTGTAATTCCATCCCTACCTCACATATGACCTGGCAGTCCTCTCATTTCACCTTTATGATTTGACAAATAACTTGACCATAGTAAAAAAAATAAAAAACCAAGGTGCTTATTCACACAAAGGGCTATTTCAGGAGATTGAGGCTGTGCCTCAGATCTCAATCAAACCATTGGGCCTCTTAGAAGTTTAAAGGTGCTTTCCTCAGCCCTAGGCTCTCAGCAGGAGCCAAAGATAGAGATGAGATTATTTTATAGAAACAAACTGTAGATTGAGTGGTCTTTGTCTAACAGAGTGAACCTCATTGAAATACTTGAAGACCCACCAAGTTCTTGAGAAATTTATTTCAGCAGAAGCAGTGCCAGCTTGGAATGAGAAAGAGAGTAAAACAAAAGGAGGCTGTCAGACTGCCCCTCCCCAATTTTATTGGCAGGATGTAGTCTGATAAACCTACTCCTCTGTGAACACATGCTACCTTCCATAAAAAAGGAAGGATGACTCAGAGGGCTGAACCAAAAACCCAGGAGGCAGAGCCAAGAGCTTTGCAGGATTATTCCCAAGCCAAAGAACCTAATCAAGAAACTCCCAACATTCACCCAGTTGTATTTCAAAATGCTATGGGGGCACCTGGGTGGCTCAGTTGGTTAAGCATCTGCCTTCGGCTCAGGTAGTGATCTCACGGTCGTGGGATCGAGCCCTGCATCAAGCTCTCCACTCAGTGACAAGTCTGCTTCTCCCTCTGCCTCTGTAGTCACTTTTGCTCTCTCTCAAATAAATAAATAAAATCTTTAAAAAACAAAACAAAACAAAATGCTATGGACCAAGAAATATACCTTTCATTTTACCTTTTTTTAAGCCTTTCATTTCCCTTGTTTGAACTTGAATGTCTTTAACTGTTATACTCAATCTGTAACACCACTTAATGTTGGAGGCAAATCACTTGTTTCTTTAGTTTCTCAGGCCCATAGATGAAGAGTAATTGTACCCAGGAACTAACTTTTTCTGAGTCTACTCAAGACTGGCAACCTTCCAAGTCACCCCAAGTGTTGTATATGACGGTTCTCTGTTCCTTTTCCTAGTGGTAGAATACTTCTTCCTTCATTCTCCCTTCTAGTCTCCCACCAGTACCTTCTATTGGTTGAAACTAACTAGAAGCCAGTTGGCAAATGGTTACTGGGAAGTATGGTTTAACCTGGTCATGTCCTGTGATTCAGAGTGTAGAGCAAGGAAGAGTCTGGGAAGGATGGATCTGAGAGAAAATAGGCTAATGACCACTGCAGAGTCTGCACTTAGAATGCTTTTTACTTCTGGAAATTTGCTACAGCTCAGCTCTAATTTGGTCTGTTCTCTGATGAAAGATTAGACCCTCCTTCCCATTTCTATCCTGTTTTTGTCAGTGTTTTTTTTTTTTTTAACATCTTAGGTCAACATTTGCTTTTTCCTTTATCGACTTTGTCTGATTGATGGGACCATTGTCTACCATCAAGACAAGTAATTAGACCATTTTTCCTTTTCATTATTGAATTCCCCCAATAGCAATAATACAGCCCACCACTTTAGGTGTCAAACCCTCCTTCTCACATTAACTATGTTTTCCATTTTCCTTGTCCTTCATCTCTTTCACTATACTTTAGCCATGTACAACTAGTTTGGGGAGCAACAAACTATTTAAACTGGCATACAGATGTTCTTGCATCAAATTGATGCAGTTCCCAAGGTCTACTACAACTTATATCAGGGCAATTCTTGCATACAGGAGACCAGATTTGGAGCTGGTTATGAAAATCTCATTCCTAAAGCCCTCTAAACATTATCCAATCTCTTCTTGGGCCTCCTCCCCACCACCAGGATCATAAAGCTAAAACTCCTCTTCATATTCTCTATCTATCCCATATTCAACCAGTTTGTCTTCCTCTAAAGCAAGATAAGCATCCCAGTTTCTTGCAGCCCACATTTCCACTCCAATTCTAGTGGATGATATAGATTATGAGCTTAAACCACCTGATCACCTAACTATAGTGAAGATAATTATAGTTTTCTTAACTAGAAAGCGTATGCTTCAGAAGAACAGATCCTAGGACCTCAGCACCCAAATCCACACATCGCAACTAGTGTGGGAGCTCTATTCCCATTAAGCCTAGGCCCCCGTCTGTCATGGAGAGGCTACCTTGAGGTGGGGGCATCAGAACTCTGACCAAATAAAGATAAAGTTTGGATCAAACATCAATAAACCAGGGGATGCAGATAATCCTAACCTCATCTGACTCTCTGCTACTTTGACCAAAGACAGATTTGAACAATTTTTTTTTTTTTTTTAATATTTATTTATTTGACAGAGAGAGACAGTGAGAGAGGGAACACAAGCAAAGGGAGTGTGAGAGGGAGAAGCAGGCTTCCTGCCTAGCAGGACCCTGGGATCATGACCTGAGCTAAAGGCAGAGGTTTAACGGCTCAGCCATCCAGGCGCCCCAGTTTGAACAATTTCTGAACCAAAAATACATAGTCATTTACACAGGGGAGCTACCCATTCCTTAACCTCTGTTTCCTAAGAGTCCTAAGAAGATTGAGCTGGGGGAGGCCTGTCAAGGGCAGCAGTTCTTAAATGTTTGGTCTTAGGACCCATTTATGCTTTAAAAAATTATGGAGAATTCCAAAGAGCTTTTGT
Source organism: Ailuropoda melanoleuca (assembly GCF_002007445.2). NCBI lineage: Eukaryota > Metazoa > Chordata > Mammalia > Carnivora > Ursidae > Ailuropoda > Ailuropoda melanoleuca. Next base: position 49,979,222 of record NC_048232.1, read on the forward strand.
TTATATGGATTACATTTGTTGATATTTACCATGTTATTAATTTAAAGCATAATTTTTAAAAAATTTATTGATTCCTTTAAAATTACAATAATAAACCCATTATATTTTAACATAAATAACATACTTTTCATAAAATTTAACTGTATTTTCCAAAATAATTTAGTGAAAAGAGTAGTATTGGTTTTACATTTTTTTGTAAATCCCTTTAATGACTGCTTTTACAGAGGACAGATCAATTCTTTTATTATTTTATTATTATTTTTTTTTTTAGATTTTATTTATTTGTTTGAAAGAGAGAGAGAGAGCATGGGGGTGGGAGGGCGAGGGACAAGCAGACTTGATGCTAAGTGCAGAGCCCGATGCAGAGCTCCATCCCACAAACCTGAGACCATGACTTGAACTGAAATTAAGAGTTGAGACACCCAGGTGCTCCCCTCTACATATTTATGAAATATAATTGACATACAATATTAGTTTCATGTGTACAACATAGTGACAATTATATACATTACAAAATGCTCACCACAATAAATGTGGTTACCATCTCTCATCATACAAAGTTATTAGAATATTATTGACTATATTCCTTATGCTGTACTTTCATTTCTGTGACTTACTTATAATTGGAAGTTTGTACCTCTTAATGCTCTTCCACTATTTCATTTATTCCCTCCAACCCCTTTCCCTCTGGCATCACCAGTTGTTCTTTACATTTTATGAGTTTGTTTGTTTGTTTTATTTTTTAGATTTCATGTATATCATACGATACTTGTCTTTTTCTGACTTATTTTACTTAGCATAAACCCCTCTATGTCCATCCATGTTGTTGTGAATGGCAAGATTTCATTCTTTTTTATGGCTGAGTAGTAGTCCATTGTGTACATATATCACATCTTCTTTATCCAGTCATCTATTTACAGACACTTAGGTTGCTTCCATATCTTGGCTATTGTAAACAGTGCTATAATAAGCCTACGACTGCATATATCTTTTTGAATTAGTGTTTTTGTTTCTTTAGGTAAATGCCCAGAAATGGAATTACTGGGTTGTATGGTATTTCTATTTTTTTAAAGATTTATTTATTTATTTGAGACAGTGAGAGAGCAAATGAATGGGGGAAGGGGTATTGAGAGAGGGAGAGAAGCAGCCTCCTCGATGAGGGAGGCTGACCCGGTGCCAATCCCATGACACTGAGATCATGACCCAAGTCAAAATCAATAGTTGGACACTTAACTGACTGTGCCACCCAGGTGGCCCAGGTATTTCTATTTTTAATTTTTTGAGGTAACTTTATACTGTTGTCCATTCCCAAAATTTACATTCCCACAAATAATACATAAGGGTTCCCTTTTCTCCACATCTTTGCCAACACTTGTTATTTCTTGTCTTTTTGATATTAACCATTCAGACTGGTGTAAGGTAATACCTCACTATGGTTTTGATTTGCAATTCCCTGATGATTAATGATGTTAAGCATCTTTTCATGTGTCTGTTGACTATCGGCATACCTTCTTTGTAAGAGTGTCTATACTGGTTCTCTGCTCATTTTTTAATTGGATTATTTGTTTTTAAGTGTGTGTTGAGTTGCATAAGTTCTTTATGTATTTTGGATGTTAACCTCCTATTAGATATATAATTTGCAAATATATTCTTTCATTCAGTAGGTTGCCTTTTCCATTTTTAAAAAATCATTTCCTTCACTGTGCAAAAGCTTTTTAGTTTAATGTAGTCCCAACTTTTAATTTTTACTTTTTTTCCCCTTGCTTGAGGGGACAGATCTGGAAAAATAATGCTAAGTCCAATTTCTAAGAGTTTACTGCCTATGTTTTCTTTTAGGAGTTTTATGGTTTCAGGTCTTACATTTAGGTCTTTAATCCATTTTCAGTTTATTTTTGTGTATGGTGTAAAAAAGTGGTCCCATTTTGTTCTTTTGCATGTAGCTGTCCTGTTTTCACAACACTATTTATTGAAGAGACTGTCTTTTCCCCATTGTATATTCTGGTCACATTTACCGTAAATTAATAGACTATATAAGCATATTTCTGGGCTCTCTATTCTGTTCTATTGATCTATGTGTCTGTTTGTGCCAGTATCATATTGTTTTGATCACTATAGCTTTGCAGTATAGTTTGAAATCTGGGATTGTGATACCTCCAGCTTTGCTCTTCTTTCTCAAGATTGCTTTGCTAATTCAGTGTCATTTGTGGATTCCATACAAATTTTAAGATTATTTATTTTAGTTCTGTGAAAAAAATACTATTTGTATTTTGATAAAGATTGCATTGAATCTATAGATTGCTTTGGGTAGTATGGGCATTTTAACAATATTAATTATTCCAGTCCATGAAATGGTGTATCTTTTCACTTGCGTCATTTTCAATTTCTTTCATCAGTGTTTTATAATTTTCAGAGTACAGATCTTTCACCTTCTTGATTTTTTTCCTAGGTATTTTTTTTTTGGATGCAATTGTAAATGAGATGATTTTCTTAATTTCTTTTTCTGCTACTTTGTTATTAGTGTTTAAAAATGCAACAGATTTCTGTGTAATTGATTTTGTATCCTGCAACCTGAAGTCATTTATTAGTTCTGATAGTCTTTGGTGGAGTCTTTAGGGTTCTCTGCATCCTGTATCATGTTATCTGCAAATAGTGACAGTTTCACATTTTCCTCACCAATTTGGATGCCTTCTATTTCCTTTTCTTATCTGATTTCTGTGGCTAGGATTTCCAGTATTATGTTGAGTAAATACAGTGAGAGTAGGCATCCTTGTCTTGTTCCTGATCTTAGAGAAAACACTTTCAAACTTTCATTATTGAGTATGATGTTAGCTATGGGTTTGTCATATATGGCCTTTATTATGTTGAGGCATGTTCACTCTAAACCCACTTTATCGAGAGTTTTTTTTTTATCATGAGTAGATGTTAAATTTTGTCAACTATTTTTTCTGCATCTATTGAGGTGATCATATGATTTTTATCCTTCATTTTGTTAATGTGGTATATTACATTGATTGATTTGCTGATATTGAGCCATCCTTGCATCCCCAGACTAAATCTCACTTGACAAGCTGAATGATCCTTTTGATGTATTTTTTTAAAGTTTTAATTATAATTCAAGTTAGTTAGCATATTAATGTATTTTTGAATTCAGTTTGATTATATTTTATTGAGGATTTTTGCATCTAGGTTTATCAGGAATATTGGTTTGTAATTTTCTTTTTTTGTACTGGTTTCTTTCTTTGTCTGGTTTTGGTAGAATGAATTTGGAAGATTTCCTTCCTCTTCTATTTTTTAAAATAGTTTGAGAAGAATAGGCATTAATTCTCTTTAAATGTTTGGTAGAATTCACCTGTGAAGCTATCTGGTCCTGGACTTTTGTTTGTTGAGAGTTTTTTTTAATTTTCATTTTTATTTATTTGTTTTTTAAAAATTTTTATTTTAAAGATTTTATTTATTTATTTGACAGAGATAGAGACAGCCAGCGAGAGAGGGAACACAAGCAGGGGGCGTGGGAGAGGAAGAAGCAGGCTCACAGCGGAAGAACCTGATGTGGGGCTCGATCCCCTAACGCCGGGATCACGCCCTGAGCTGAAGGCAGACGCTCAACTGCTGTGCCACCCAGGTGCCCCTGTTTTTTTTTAAATTTTATTTATTTGTCAGAGAGAGAGAGAGTGAGCAGAAGCAGGGGGAGCAGCAGGTAGAGGGCAAAGCAGGCTCCCCGCTGAGCAGGGAGGCTGATGTGGCATCAAGACCCTGAGATGATGACCTGAGCCAAAGGCAGATGCTTAACCAACTGAGCCACTCAGGAGTCCCCAAGAGTTTTTTTTGTTTTTTTGTGTTTTTTTTTTTGTGTGTGTGTGTGTGTGTTTTTTTTACCAACCGATTTCACTACTAGTAATTGGTCTGTTCAGATTCTCTATTTCTTTCTGATTCAGTCTTAGGATATTGTATGTTTCTATGAGTTTGTTTCTTTCTTCTAGGTTATCCAATTTGTTGGCATGTAATTCTTCATAGTTGTCTCTTATAATCCTTTGTATTTCTGTGATATTGGCTGTAACTATTCTTTCATTTCCGTTTTTATTTATAGTATCTCTCTGTTTTTCTTGATGAATCTGGTTAAAGGTTTATCAATTTTGTTTATCTTTTTGAAGAACCAGCTCTTAGTTTCATTGACAATTTCTATTGTTTTTTTAGTCTCTACTTCATTGTTTCTGCTCTGATCTTTAGTTAGTTAATTAGAGCTTTCTACTAACTTTGGACTCTGTTTTTCTTTTGGTAGTTCCTTTAGATGTAAGGTAAATTATTTATGTGAGATTTCCCATAGCACTTCCATTCCTGGGAAAAACTCTTGCAGTTACTGCCCCTCTGGCATATGTCCTAAAATTAGTAAACCTCCTCCATGTATAACCTAGCCACTTTCAAACTGCTGCTTCTCTCCTGGATCTCGGACCTATTGATACAGCATGCTGGTCCTTTAGGAACAGAGACTTGGTTTTCTGTAGTTCCTTGGCTCTTCCAGAGGTAAGCCCCACTGATTCTCATAGTTCATGGAAGTAAACTCACTGGTTTTTAAAACCAGACATTGTGCTGGCTTGTTTTCCCAGTGCAGGTTCCCAGCGCTTGGGTGCTCCATGGGGGGCTTGATCTCTTGCTCCTCCACACCTGTGGGTTGCTGTACTGGTGGTTTGGTTCCTCATCAAGTCTCTACCCTTCCTATCCTTCTTGATATGACCTTCTCTTTATGACTTTACTGTGAAGATCCATTCTGCTAGCCTTCAGGTCATTTTCAGAGTGAATTACATTACATGTAGCTTTTGCCATAATATGTCTATGGGAAGAGGTCAGCTCAAGATCCTCCTACTCTGCCATCTTCCCCTGCCTATTGGCAAACTCTACTTTCTGAAGCCTAAAATCATTCTTATTCAGACATCATCATTGTTACTATTTAAGTAGGAGAGTATTGTTAACATTTTACTCCCAAATGAGGCTACCTTCTGAGTACAGTTGCCATAGAGCAAATTCAGGACAACTCAATTCTTATATCTACCTCTGTATTCAGCCTATTCTGGTATTTGTTTTGGTGGAAATAAGTTTAGAAAATGCAGCCTCACACATATATGTAATTGGAAAAGGAAGGAATGTTTTAATAGTTTTTAAAAAATATAATTATGAATATTCTTCTTTGATATCATACTGCCAAAACCCTACAAGCGATAGTTTCTTAAAGATTAGTAGCAATGTGGAATCTGAAATCATATGTATGGACATTTATATACTGTAACATTAAAATCTACTGATATATTATAGTGTATCTTGAACTTTGAATGGATCTTTTACCTATGCATTATTTTGTAAGATCATTCATTGGTCATTTGGAAAATAGTGGTTTACTGAGGTATGCATACCTTCCAAACGTTGATACATTTCATTTGAAATATCGAAGACTCACATTCATGACTATCACCACTGATTTCATTAGGAAAGTCCTTAAGAATTAGGAAGTTGTCAAACTCATGGGTAGATACAAGTTTTCCAAAATTCTGAGTTTTTTCTTGAAAGCTCAAATTTTATCCTTAACAACAAATGCTGTAAGTTGTTTCCATTGAAGTAACAGACTTCACTAAGTTTTGAGACAATGTCTGCCAAATACCCAAGTCTGAATAACCATATTTTGTTTGCCTGTCATTCTTTTTTAATTTTTATTTTATTTAAATTCAATTAGTTATCATATAGTTCATTAATACTTTCAGAGGTAGAGTTCAGTGATTCATCAGTTGCATATAACACCCAGTGCTCATTACATCACATGCCCTCCTTAATGCCCATCACCCAGTTACCCCATCCCCTCACCCACCTACCCTCCAGCAACCCTCAATTTGTTTCCTATAGTTAAGAGTCTGTTATGGTTTGTCTCCCTTTCTGATTTCGTCTTATTTTATTTTTCCCTCCCTTCCCCTATGATCCTCTTTTTTGTTTCTTAAATTCCACCTATGAGTGAAATCATGATCATGATAACTGTCTTTCTCTGATTGACTTATTTCACCTAGCATAATACTCACTAGTTTCATCCATGTCATTGCAAAGGGTAAGACTTAATTTTTTTTGATGTCTGAGTAATATTCCATTATAGATACACACGCACACACACACACACACACACGCACACACACATACACACATATCTTCTTTCATCTTCATCATCATCATCTGTTGATAGATATCTGGGATCTTTCCATAGTTTGGTTATTGTGGACATTGCTGCTATAAACATTGGCATGCAGGTGCCCCTTGGATCACTATGCTTGTATCCTTTGGGTAAATACCTAGTAATGCAATTTCTGGGTCATAGGGTAGCTCAAATTTTTAACTTTTTGAGGAACCTCCATGCTGTTTCCCAGAGTGGCTGTACCAGCTTGCATTCCCACTAGCAGTATAAGAGCATACCCCTTTCTCTGCATTCTCACCTACATTTGTTGTTTCCTGACTAGTTAATTTTAGCCATTCTGACTGGTGTGAGGTGGTATCTCATTGTGGTTTTGATCTGTATTTCCCTGATTCCAAGTGATGGTGAACAATTTTTCCATATGTCTGTTGGCCATATGTATATCTTTTTTTTTTTTAAGATTTTATTTGTTTATTTATAAATAAATGTGACCCTGGGATCACAACCTGAGCTGAAGACAGACACTTAACCGACTGAGACACCCAGGCACCCCAGCCATTTGTATGTCTTATTTGGAGAAATATCTGTTCATGTCTTCTATTTCTTGCCTGGATTATTTGTTTTTGGATGTTGAGTTTGATAAGTTCTTTATAGATCTTGGACACTAGCCCATTATCTGATAAGACATTTGCAAATATCTTCTCCCTTCTCTACGTTGTTTTTAGGCTTTGTCAACTGTTTTGTTGTGCAAAAGCTTTTTATCTTGATGAAGTCCCAATAGTTCATTTTGTGTGTCATTCTTTCAAGTAAAAACGGTGTTACGTATAAAAAGTGGCTTGTTCAACCCACAACTGAGTCACATAAATCCTCTTTCTCAGGACAACCATTGTGCCTTGGTATTCAGCAGGAATGTTTTGTGCATTTTGTATCATAGAATTTTTAAAAGACATAGAATCAGAAGTTCAAATTAAATAAAATTAGTAATTGTTGCTATTTTATCAAGCATATTATTAAATGAAACTCTTTTTTTTTTTTCTTGTGAGTATGTAGCAGTGACCAATACAATGGCTGTTAGTCTAGATTGGTATTACCGTCTTGATTTCTATTAATGCACCAGCAATTTTTCCCACCATTACCTTTGTATTATAGTACAAATGTCAACACAGCTTGAAAGGCAAATAATGTCTTAGTATTATTTTGAAAATTGTTTTGACCTTGCAGATAGGTTTTAAAGGTTTTTAAGGACTCCATGGGGTCTACAGACCCGTTTTGAGACCAAGAGCAAACCTAACTTTTAAGTGGTAGCAATCCATTTTTCACACAACTTACAATCACACACAATTTTTCACACTCTGAGAAGAGTCTATGGTGTTTTAAGCAGTCCTGGCCTAACTGCTCTCACCAACATTTTCTGCTTAGTGGTAATCATGACCCATCATATTCTCTTCTGGTTCTAGCTTATTTCCCCATTTCTAACCCTCCATTCTTCTTGCCAAAAAAAAGACTCCTGGTCTCTCTTTTTGTCTGCCTCATCAAACCCCACATTATTTTCTAATGATTCCAGTTTAATTCTTAACCTTATTGCCAGGAATCAACCTACCCCTTCAGGGTAGAATTTTATTTCATTGTATGTATGCATGCATGTATGTATTTAATGAATTAAATAAATTCATTGTTTTTAAAATGAATTTTCTGCAGATCTACTATTTCACTTTCTAGAGAGATAGCATTTGCTTTGGGCCTTAAAGAGTGACATGATTTGGACAGGTGAAATGAGACTGTACTTTTTTCAAAGTATAAGAAATAGTAATAGTTGTATGAAGGTAAAAAAGCATAGGGACTGCTTAGGAAAAGGCAAGAAGGATGCAGATAATAGAGTAATTGAAAGACAAGTCAGAAAGGTAGTAAGGGGTCATCTCGTGGAAGGTGTTGAATGCCTAGAGTTCATTTAGTAAGCAGTGGGGAGCTACCAGAGATGTTTCAGAAGAGGCAGAGGTAATGGGGTAAAACAGGCTCAACAATCAAAGCATTATTTGTGTAAGATTTATTTGTCAACTCCAGATGAAAAGAATTTGATGGAGAAAAGAGACCTAAGGCAAGAAAACCAGGTTAGAGGCCTGACCTAGGATGGTGGCCCTAGAGGTGGAGATGTGTGGAAATAGTGAGAACACTGAGGAAGTAAGATCAGTAAGTGGTGGTGAGAGAAGAGTGGTTGTGAAAAAATGATTAGAGCTTTAAATATGAGTTACTGGGAGAACAGTGATGCTCTTCACAGAAATCAGGAAGTCGGAAAAAGGAATGGTTTGTGTGAGGCAAAATGATGAGCTCAGTTTTCTACCTATTAGGCATATAAGTAGCATACCCAAGGGGAACAAATTTTATACATTTACAAGAACTGGAACCTAACAGATATTAGAAGATGGTGGTTATTAGGTGTATAAGTGGCTATGCTCAAGAGGGAGCTAATTTTATAGCACTTACAAGAACTGAAACCTAATATATTAGGATGTTAGAAGATGGTGGTTATAGCTGGACTGGCTTTATATTGTCTCTTTACAATGTAAGTGTAAAGAGGAAAATGCAGTCAGTATTTTAATTCTCTGTGGAGTTTCTTCCTAGACATCTGTAGCTTTCTTGTGGTCCATGTAACACAAAGATAGCTCTAATAAAGTGATACATATTTATCAAATGATTTGCATGTATTATTTATTATGCTAAATTTTCCAGTCAGTCCTCATAACAACACTTAGGTAGTATTATCTGGATTTTCATAAGAGAAATCAAGATGCGAAGAGGTTAAGTAACTTTCTCAAGGTCAAACAAGAAATGGGGGAATGACATTTGAAACCAGGTTCTATGTGGTTTCAAAGTTCTTGTTTCTTCTACTGTATGTGGCTGAAGTATTCATTTGCCTTTCTCCCTTTTCCTTTTCACAAAATGAAAAGGAAATAGTGCCTTTTAGCATGGACTATTAGTTCTTACTATATGATTGTATCCAGAGATACATTTAATGCTGCTTAGGACATCTATCTTAAGAAAGGCTTGTGCTCAAGGACTTTTTTTTTCCTTTAAGTTTTATTGAGATATATTTGATATACATTACTGTGTAAGTTTAAGGTGTATGGCATAATTATTTCACTTACATATATTGTAAAATTATTACTGCAATAAGTTTAGTTAGCATCCATCATCTTATATAGATAAAATAAAAAGAGAAAGTAAAACAAACAAATGAACAAACATTTTTTCCCTTGGTGAGAAGAACTCTTAGGATTTACTCTTTTAACAACTTTTCCATAAATCTTACAGCCATGTTGACTATAGTCATCATAATGTACGTCACATCTCTAGTTAATATTTATCTTGTGATAAGATGTTTTTACCTTTTGACCATCATCCTCCAATTCCCTTCTCCTTATCCCCCACCTTGGCAACCACAAAATCTGATTTTTTAAAATGAGTTTAATTAATTTATTTTATTTTTTAATTAATTAATTATTTTTTAGAAGATTTTATTTATTTATTTGAGAAAGAGAGCAGGGGAGAGGGGCAGAGGCAGAGGGAGAAGCAGGCTCCCCAGTCAGCATGGAGCCTGATGCAGGACTTGATCCCAGGACTCTGGGATCATGACCCAAGCCTAAGGTAGATGCTTAATGGACTGAGCCACTTAGGCGCCCTATTTTTTTTTTAACTTTTTTAAGTTTGATTTTTATTTTTAAAGATTCTGCATATAAGTGAGATCTTACAGTGTTTGTCTTAATCTGTCTTATTTCCCATATCATATTGCCCTTAAGGTCTACCCATGATGTCACATATAGCAGGATTCCCTCATTTTTATGGTTAAGTCATATTCTATTGTATATATATGTCAAGCTTCTTTGTCCATTCATCCATTGATGGACACTTAGGTTGTTTCCATGTCTTGGCTATTGCAAACAATGCTATGATGAACATAGGGGTACAGATATCCTTTTGAGTTAGTGTTTTTGTTTCCTTTTGAGTTAGTGTTTTTGTTTCCTTTAGATATATTCCCAGAAATTGAATTGCTGGATAATATGTTATTTCTATTTTTAATTTTTTGAGGGTCCTCCATACTGTTTTCCATAGTGGTTGTACCAGTTTACAATCTCACCAACAGTGCACAAGGGTTCCCCTTTGTCTGCATCCTTGCCAGTATTTGTTATCTCTTGTCTTTTTGATGATGGCTATTCTAACAAGCTTGAGGTGATATCTATTTGTGGTTTTTATTTGCATTTTCTTAATGACTAGTGATGTTGAACATCTCTTCAGGTACCTTTTGGCCTTTCATATATCTTCTTTGGAAAAAGGTCTATTCAGATTTTTTGCCTATTTTTAATTGGATATTATTATTATTATTATTATTATAATGGCTATTGAGTTGTATGAGTTCTTTATATATTTTTGGATGTTAACCCCTTATCAGATATATGGTTTGCAGATGTTTTTTTCCCATTCTGTGTGTTGTCCTTTCATTTTGTTGGTTGTATTTTTGCTGTGCAAGAGCTTTATAGTTTGATGTATTTCTACTTGTTAATTTTTTATTTTGTTGCTAGTGCTTTAGGTGTCATATCTGAAAAATTATTGCCAAGACCCATGTACAGGAGCTTTTTTCCTAATTTTTTTCTATGAGTTACATGGCTTCAGGTCTTGTTTTTAAGTTTTAAATCCATTTCAAGTTAATTTTTGTGAATGGTATAAGATAGGGGTCTAGTTTCATTCTTTTACATGTGAATATCAAATTTTTTTATCTTTTACATGTGAATGTAAAATGAATCATCTTTTACATGTGAATATCAAAAAGTATTTACTGAAGAGACTTTCTTTTCTCCAGTGAGGGGCTGTCCTTGGGGCAACTACCACACTTTTTCTGCTGGAATGACAATTCCTCTCTTTTATTTAAGTTTTAAAATATGACTATAGTAAAGTCATTAGAAAATAATAAAGGGCTAGGTAAGTTCCTCTAAAGCCACTTTAAATGTAGGCAAATAGCAGAGAATGCTCTTAATAACAAGTTTGAACATTCAAGTGTGGAAGTCTTCCTCTAGACAGAGGATGATGAGTCTAGAAATTAACATTATGTTTAGATACTCCCACAGAGTGCAATGAGCAGTGATCCAAGAAAGACATGCCTGTGCTATGTCCTTTACATGCGTCACCTGGCATTTGGTGCTCAAGGGATGTAAGTCCCTTTCCCTTTTGCATTTTACAAAATACTTCCACACATCTCATTTCATTTTTCTATATATTAAAAAGAAAATCCCAAGGAATAAACCATTATTCTTATTGTACTGATATATAAGAATCTTTATGTGTTGAGGCTGAGAATAACTTGATAATTCTGCAGTTCGGTCTCTCTAAACTGAATGTTCCAGATTTGTTAGATTGATCATGTAGGAATTGATCATGCGTCCCTCTGACCGCTTACTGTGATAATGACAGAAAGTCTGATAGGACAGTTCTTCTTGTTTACAGTCTGAACTGAGCATGGTTCCCACTTAAGTGAAGACCCAAGACACTTCCTGTGTAACAACACTGAACTTCCCTTGTGCAGTGGCTGAGGACACTACTGTTAGTCCTTTTATCCCTAGGGTTGAATGAGTAACATTTTGTAGTGCAAAAATATACCAGTTGTTTAATTTGACAGAGTTCTCAAAGAAAGTCTTATAGAAAGTCTCAGATATGAGGTGGAGAAGGTGGAGTTTCTAGAGCTGAGCATTCGTGTAAGTTAAAAACAGCTTTGAAAGTGTATCAGACATGAAGAAAAGCAAAGCATGGTGCGATCACGTCACACATAGGAGACCTGCATGCAAACAGCATAAAGGAAAATAGAAGATGAGGTTAACTAGATATTCAAAGCTCAGATGGATAGAGGATACTGACCAGGAAAATTATAAATTTTGACTGTAATGTATTTAAGAAACATTTGACTATTAAGAAGGAAAGAAATTATTTACAAGTAAAGCCATATATTTAAGACATGTTCTTATGCCTTTATTTCATGCACCTTCATTCTGTGAAGAGAAAAGGGAAGGAAAGCACAATGACTGAGTAACTCAGGAGAACCACAGACCTCATGTTCTCTAAAGGAGAGTAGGAAGAGTAACTCTCAGAACAGAATGGATGATTGGGGTGCCTGGCTGGCTCAGTTGTTAGAGCATGCGACTCTCGATCTCAGGATTGTGAGTTTGAACCCCACCTGGGGTGTAGAGATTACTTAAATAGAAAAAAAAATCTTTTAAGGAAAAAAAAAGAAGAGGGGCGCCTGGGTGGCTCAGTCAGTTAAGTGTCTGCCTTCGGCTTGGGCATGATTCCAGGGTCCTGGGATTGAGCCCCACATTAGGCTTCCTGCTCTGCAGGGATCCTGCTTCTCCCTTTCCCTCTCCCGGCTGCTCTCCCTGCCTGTGCTCTCTCTCTGTCTCTCTGTCAAATAAATAAATAAAATCTTTTAAAAAAAGAAAGAAAAAGAACAGTATGGGTGAATTCTTCTCTCAACCAGTGTCTGACACTAGGAAAGAGAATTCCCTTACTACACAGAATTCAGACCCTTACAAAATCAGAATCCTGTATATCATGAGATGTTAAATTAAGCCTCCTAGTCTCTTTTATATAATCATCTAGAAAAAATAGGATGGCATTCCAAGTAAGCTAGAATACATGCAAAAAATTTTAAGTAGATCTGCATTGGATCCAATATCTACATATCATACCTAATATCTATATTCTATTAGTTCATTCAATCAATATGTATACATTCCCTGCTATATGCCAGGCACTGAGGATACAGTGTTTATAAGGTGGATATGATCCCTGACCTCATGGAACTTGTAGTCTCCTTGGGAAAATAGGCATTACATAAACAATGCATTCATTTTTACCTCTATAACTTTGTACAAAATGAACAGATATCTTCTGAGGTTTTAGGCTAGGTGTAGAAGATACCAAAATCACCATCTTTAAGAAAGTGAAAGTTGAATCTACTTAGTGGGAATGCATTACATTGGTAAAACTTTGCTAATTGTTACTTTCAGTGCCCAGAAATGCTGGACATTTCCATTACCTCATAACATGATTCAACTCAAATCCTCTTTCTGTTCAAAACCCCATCTAGGGGCGCCTGGGTGGCACAGCGGTTGAGCGTCTGCCTTCAGCTCAGGGCGTGATCCCGGCGTTATGGGATCGAGCCACATCAGGCTCTTCCGCTATGAGCCTGCTTCTTCCTCTCCCACTTCCCCTGCTTGTGTTCCCTCTCCCGCTGGCTGTCTCTCTGTCGAATAAATAAATAAAATCTTTAAAAAAAAAAAAAAAAAACCCCATCTAAATCCACTTGCACCTATTATAGAATACTATCACTTGTTACCACTGAAAGCTAATCGAAAGGGCCTGTGGATTCTTCCACCGAACAGAATTTCTCTGCCATATTGAACCTCAGCTGACATGAAACAGGCCTATTCGTTTCTGTTCCAGAAAGCAGAAAGCTGCATTTTCTTTTATCTGAGGGTTTATCTGAAAAGCCTGTTTCAGAAAATGGCACAGTGAAGAACTGAACATTAAGACCCTGGTCCAATAGTTTCATATCTAGGACATGTGCTTATGTGTTAACAAGAGTTTTGGATTGTAAGAAATGAATTACCTCACATTTATAGTTTAGACCTCTTTAAGGCAATGTAACTAGAGGCAAAGGTAAGCATACTGCCCTCAAAAAACATCAGAGGGACTATATCTGAGTCATTAGACAAATACAATAAGAACTTATATCTCTGAGTTCACCCGTCTAAAAGTAGACCAGGAAAGTCTCAGAGCATATAGAGCATTTAGGTTTCTGGTCTCAATTTTGGGGCTACATAGTCATTCATCACATTTATTAGCTGACAGTCTTCAGTACAAGAAATCCAAATGTCAGCATCAGCAAAGGTTCGACTAAGACTCCAACAATTTGAGATATATGCCTTTATGCAATAATTTTAATAGTGAATAACCTTTTAAAAATTCAGTCTGGGCTTCTCCAACTAAAAGAAGAGAAAAATACAAAAACTCAAATAGCATTTCCTAAAAGATTCCATAGTGTTCCAAATTTGGAAATGTGTATTTAAATAAAATTTTAAAAATGTTAGCAACTGTTCCATGGAATGCTTTTTATTTTTTTTTAGTTGGTGGACAGAGATATGTATGGTATGCTGGTAAAATGACTTTCTGAAAAACAAAAACCCAACAACTCTGATTTCAAGTCTTTCAAGTTACCAACCTAAAATCACTGAACTTAGAGTTGGAAGAAATGTGCACAATCAGCTCTTATGAGCCTGTGAAAGCTGGCTTCAGCACCCACTGACTGTGATCTGGGGAAAGATAAATACTAATTTATTTTCTGTTAAGGAGCTGAAAGACTACACTTTTTCTTTCTTTTTTTTTTTTAAAGATTTTATTTATTTATGTGACAGAGAGACAGCCAGCGAGAGAGGGAACACAAGCAGGGGGAGTGGGAGAGGAAGAGGCAGGCTCCCAGCAGAGGAGCCCAATGCGGGACTTGATCCCGGAACGCCGGGATCATGCCCTGAGCCGAAGGCAGATGCCCAACGACTGCGCTACCCAGGCGCCCCAAGACTACACTTTTTCTGATGTAGTTCTTAGAAAATCCAGTTTTTGGAATTATACCTATGTTTGGTTTTAATGAAGATTCCTTTTATAAATCTTTTCTATGCTGCACACTTTGATGTGATTTAGGTTTAAACGTGGCAATCAGTTTTCCCTAATGAGAAATATAAAGATATAAATGTTTGTTAGCAAGACAATGATATTAGAAAGATTTCTAATAAAACTTCAAGTTGCTCAACTTGACAGTAATGTTTCTATTCCATTGGATGAGGTAAATTTAAATTTTATTTATTTATGCCCACCAGATGGCAGACATTTCATAGCAACCTTACAAGTAAGGCACATCTTCATTTCTGCAAGGCTGAGCAATAATCTGTTAAGATGCTAAAGGAAATTAAAAGCACTTTGATTAAACAAGAAATGAAGGAGCACATTTGCAACTTGGATTGTACTCTTATTTCCCCCCCTCCAGCCCACACCACTTCTTTGGGTTCCAGAGGGCATTGTCTGGACTGCTCTTTTCTGATATTTTCATTATGGAAACATGTGCATTTGAGCATGGTTGAAACTGAATCACACATGTCCTTTCTATGTGGTTTGGGCTTCTTCAAAACAATTGATCAATGTGGGAGCATAAAGACCATCTTGGGCCAACCTGGACAGAGCAGAAGGGCCATTACAGCTCTAGAGCTCCCTGTAGCATCAGCCAAGGCTGTCACTGGGACTGCATCACAGCTCAACTTCTCCCTCTCTCTACTGTTGCTTCCTTCCCTTCCACTGGTGCTAATCCCAAGGCATTCCTCAATAAACATCATACACATTAACTTAGTCTTAAAGTTGGCTCCTGGGGGACCCAGCTTACAACAAGGGAACTGTAAATTTAGTAGGGAAGACTAGCTAGTGAGAGTCATATGAACTGTAGCCATGTAAGGCCAGTCAGTGTTGGTGCCAGAATTTCCATTTGGGCACATTGGGAGCAGCATTCTGTTTTGTGTGTGTGTGTGTGTGTGTGTGTGTGTGAAGGATATTGGGGTGGGGGAGAGGAACTTACTTTGGGGGCTTCTTTTGAAGTTGTTTGTAAGTACACTATGACTTCATTGTAAATTTATTTGTGGGGCTTGTCTGGGTAGCTGATGGAGATAAAGGAATGAGAATAAAAGACCCCATGTAGATGTACACGTCCCCCCACTCCCCACTTGTCACTCTTAGGATGACCATCTAAGGTTGGCTGAAAGAGCTGCGGAATTCTCCAGGAAGTCTTATAAAGAACTGAGGCACTTAGCATTGTTGGTGGCCAACAAAAATGTTTTGTGGCCAAAGATGAGCAAGAGAATAACCATGGGGGCAGAACCAGAAACCTCAAGAGCTGATGGAGGGCCCATGAACCAGTAACATTCACTGCTTAAATCAAGATTGTCCTGTAGGAAAATTCACTTGATGATGTTAAGAAGCTTGTTGGAGTATGTTTGGGAATCAAGCAAAAAATTCAGAGCTTCAAAACTCATTATTTCCCAAATATTAACATAGTTTACTCACTTTGTTTCCTTTAAATTTTTGTCAAGTATCACCTTCTCAAAGAGGTTTCCTTGACCATTCTCTCTACTTAAACTAGCATCTCTTCCGATGGTGGATATTTTCTGTCCTGTGGCCTACAGAACAGAGACATCTAGTGTGCAGGAAGAGAGAAGAATGGAGACTTGGAAGGTAAGAAGAGACCCCCTCCAGGATTGAGGGCCGGTTTTGATTTCCCATTGGTGGTTGTGGCCCTGAATCCTGTATCTCTGCTCTTTTTCCCTTTTTTGTCTCTTCATGTAGCTCAGTTGGGTCTCTATCAATTGCCATAAAATGTTCTTTTTTTTTTTTTGAAGATTTTTTATTTATTTATTTGACAGAGAGACAGTGAGAGAGGGAACACAAGCAAGGGGAGTGGGAGAGGGAGAAGCAGGCTTCCCGCCTAGCAGGGAGCCCGATGCAGGGCTCGATCCCAGGACCCTGGGATCATGACCTGAGCCTAAGGCAGACGCTTAACAGTGAGCTACCCAGTCGCCCTGCCATCAAGGGTTCTAACAAACATGCCTTTCTTTAGTAATTTTTAGGTTTTGCCCTTTACCCTCTAACTATCCCTGAGATTTTTCTGAAAAGCAAAAATGGGGAAAGATGTTCTTTTTTCTGTTATAGAGAAGCAGACATGGCTCAGCAACATAAAGGTATTTCTGATAAAAGGTTGAATGGTATTCAGGAAAGTATCACTCTAATTTTTCTGTTCCATTTGAGGACACTTGCAAAAACGTAATCCGGGGGGCACCTGGGTGGCTCAGTTGGTTAAGCATCGGGCTCTTAATTTCAGCTCAGGTCATGATCTCATGGGTCATGAGATTGAGCCCTGCTTCCGGCTCAAGCCTCAGTGGGGAGTCTGCTTGAAGATTCTCTCCCTCTGGCCGCCAACTCATGTGCTCTCACTCGCATGCTCTCTCTTTCTCTTTCTCAAATAAATAAATCTTAAAAAACAAACAAACAAAAAAACCATAATCCTGTACTGTTTTCTGTTGTTACAAAACTCTCTGAAAGATATTTATACGAAAAAGTCTTTTAAAGGCGGGTAGACTTGAGGAGACATTGCTATGTCCTCTGAAAAGTTCTCTACAACTTGTGACACTCTGCAGATCTAACTGGTTATCTTAAAAATTTGCTTCCCTAGTAAATATTTTAAAAATGACATCTCTACTTTTTAAAAGGTAATTAAATATTTGTGAGGTGTCTTTGTTAAACCAGAAAAAGAGTTTTAGAATGTCTTTTTCTCTTTATTTTAATTTTTTTATTTTTTAAAGATTTTATTTATTTATTTGTCAGAGAGAGAGAGAAAGCACAAGCTGTGGGAGCAGCAGGCAGAGGGAGAGGTAGGCTCCCCACTGAGCATGGAGCCTGATGCAGGACTCCATCCCAGGACCCTGGGATCGTGCCCTGAGCCAAATGTAGACGCTTAACTGACTGAGCCACACAGGTGTCCCAAGAACGTCTTTTCCCTTGGGGTGCCTGGGTGGCTCAGTCATTAAGCATCTGCCTTTGGCTCAGGGCATGATCCCGGCGTTCTGGGATCGAGCCCCACTTCAGGCTTCTCCGCTGGGAGCCTGCTTCTTCCTCTCCCACTCCCCCGGCTTGTGTTCCCTCTCTCACTGGCTGTCTCTCTCTGTGTCATATAAATAAATTAAAAATCTTAAAAATAAAAAAAGATGTCTTTTCCCCTTTATGCACAAATGAATAGCATCTTTGACCCTTGGTTTCCTTATTCAAATAGGTGAGAGCTTTTGTCTCATTAACTGAGACCAGTCAAGGTTGCAACTGCTTCCCAATTCAAACTTATCTTGTTATCACCCAATTTATTTTCATTAACTGATCTCTAATACTAAGGAAAGTATGTTAGCTCCATGGGTCTTTATTTCCTATTATTTCCCAAACAATATTAAAAGACAAGTGTTTTTATATCTGTAGTATAAACTCACTGCTTATCAGGATCCTAGGGGGCTGACTATGAGTGCCACTTGAAGAAAAAATAATTTTATTTTTGCAGTCTCTTAGAAAAGCATAAAACTCTCTGTAAAATCATTTTATCAGAAAAGCAAACTTGTTTTTGGGTGCATCTCCTAATATTATTTATCTTATCTGGTGTACTTGAATGGTGTCTCCTGAATTTTAGAGATCTGCTTGGTTCTAGTATTGTTTGAATACATGGTCCAGGCCTAGGGAACACAAAGTAAGAAAGGGGGCTAAGTTGTTGGTGATCTGGGGCCTTGGATCTTTGGTAAAACTAGGCAAAGTTATCCTTTAAATGAAGGCTGCCTAGCGTTTCTCAAATGTAGGTGTTGTTTTTGTTTTTGCCATGTTTATCCAAAGAATGGATTTTGTCTTCTCCTTTCTTTATTCCTCTTGGTCCATGCTGGGTCATCTACCTATTACATCTTAGTCATGAAATTGAAGCACAAAGCTTTTGTAATATATATGAGGGAAATCTTGACACACTTACAGAAAGGTAATCTGATTTCTTCTTTTGCTTCCAGTCCATATAGAGAACTTTCTTACTTTTCCTGCCTTCCTAAGAAGTGAGATTTCTTTCATTCTCTATTTTTCTAGGTTAACTTTTGGGTTCAGAATGAAGTTCATTTGATGGCAGCTTGTAACGAGCCTGTATACTTAACGCACTTTAAGCCTCTTACTCATTGAAGCTTATTCTTAACCAGTCTCTTTTTCCCAGGCATGTAGGCTCTGAACAATAATCTTGATTTTTTCCCCCTTTTTTAAAAAGAATTTCCCAAGGGCACCTGGGTGGCTCAGTCGGTTAAGGTCCAGCTCTTGATTTCAGCTCAGGTCATAATCTAAGGGTAGTTAGCGGGAACTCACTCAGCAGAGAGTCTGCCTGAAATTCTCTCCCTCTACACACCCCCCCGCCCACTCACACTTGTGCTCCCTCTTTCTCTCTCAAATAAATAAATAAATTAAAAAAAATTCCCATTTCTTGAGAGTTTCAAGGCCACCTATCTAATAGATGAAGGAGCCATAATTCAAAACTAGGCAGTGTCTTTCTAGAGCCTAGAGTGTTAGTCACTTTAGTACCTCTTCTAAAGAACAGACATGGGATGGGCATGAGACAGAGGACTGAAGATAGGAGAAAGGTTCCAGTGCAGTTATTCCAAACACCAGTTCAGGGATCCTCTTGAGAATAGATGGGGTAATACAGCAGGCTAGTTTAAAAAAAAAAAAAAAAACCAAAGGCATGGTGGGTACAGTTTTTGTTTCACCACTGTCTTGTAGTAAGTATTAATTGTGGAATACTATGAACCTTAATATCAATTCCAAATCTTCTTTATACGTTATTCTTATAGATTTTTGGGTCTATATGAAAACAGAATTCTTAGGTAAACTTTTTTTTTTTTAAGTTCCCAAAGTAGAGCATGCAGATTGGTACCCTCCTCCCCAACTAAGCACATACCCATGAGCAGGCACGCTTGTGCACGCACACACACACACACAAATCCATTCTTTATATGACATATGCTGTAATTAGCTCTTTAAAAACTACCAAAGTGCAAACATCTCTCATTTTCAGTTCTTTCCCTCCCAGGTCTTCCCAGTGCTTATTTCCCCAGTAATACTAACATACCTGTTCCAGTCACAATTGCTGTGTAAGAAACCACCTCCAACTTAGTGGAGTAAAACAACAACAATCATTTTATTATGGTTTCTGTGAATCAGGCTCAGAGACTCTCTCATGCTAGTGACATCAGACACTGACTGAAGTTGTAACAGTATTTGGGGTATTTTAGGGTTACAAAACCAGAGTGTTCCAGTTAAAAAGACAGAAACAGCATCACCTTTGATGACGTAGGCTCAGAAGTCATATAGTGTTTTTGATTACAAGCAAGTCACAAGACTGCCAAGATCTGTTATCTCATTGGTTTCTGCCTCTCCTTTGGTAATAAGATCATGATGGAATCATAGGCCAAAAAGGAACCTCAAAAGTCACCTAGTCCAATCCTCCATTTCATGCAAGGGTTAATTACTTTCTGAAAAAAACCATTTCTGTTATTTACATTGACTTTCTCTTCAAATTTCAATCATTTTTTAAAAATGTGAATTCTAACAAGTTTTACACTTCATTTTAGTTTTAATAATCCTACATGTTTTGAAACTACTAAAAAAACTCAATACAGGGGCACCTGGGTGGCACAGCGGTTAAGCGTCTGCCTTCGGCTCAGGGCGTGATCCCGGCGTTATGGGATAGCCCCACGTCAGGCTCCTCTGCTATGAGCCTGCTTCTTCCTCTCTCTCTCCCCCTGCTTGTGTTCCCTCTCTCGCTGGCTGTCTCTATCTCTGTTGAATAAATAATAAAAAAATCTTAAAAAAAAAAAAAAACTCAATACAGTCATAATTACTTTCAAGGAGTTAACAGTTTAAATGAAACAGGATAACGATACACACAGGAAAAGGACAAGCATAGGCCCGTACTATAAATAAGTGCTCAAGGAAAGGACAGTTTAGGGAATAGTCAGAAACCTCTACTTAAAGACCGCATGAGGGTGGGGTTCTCAGGATGAGATTAGTGCTTGTGCTCCTTCTCTCTCTCCTTTTCTCTCTCTCCCTGAACCCCTCAACTCCCCATATGAAGATACAGCAAGAAGGCAACCATCCACAAACTGCAGAATCTACTGGCACCTTAAACTTGGACTTCCCAGCCTCCAGAAATGTGAGAAATAAATGTCTGTTATTTGAGCCACCCAGTCTACAGTATTTTAGTGGCTTGAATTGACTGACACTAAGGAAATTGAACATTTGGATTTAGAAATGCATTTTCCCATAGGAAACTTGCTTTAAATAATGATTCATTTCTGAAGTGAGGCCATTAACTGAATCCATAATGTAGTTGAAATATCAAATATTACAAAATAAAAAAAACAGTTATAAAAAACTGTTACAATATTGGTTTTAAATACAACAAGCTTTGTCTATGAAGCAGGAGCCCTGGGTTTAGTCCTCTCTTCTGCTATTCTCTGGCTGTGTGAATCTGACCAAATCATTTTACCTCACTGGCCCTCAATTGCTTCATTTAAAAAATGAAAGTGTAGGAAAGGTTGTGGAAAAATTTTATTTTAAAAAAATTCCTTCCCATTCCACACCCACTAAAAGGAACTCAAAGAAGCTAATTAGAGAAGGCAACTTTATCCACACTGAAACTTGGAAATGCCCTAACTTCATACTGCAAACTCTGAAGAACAGTATCCACAAGTTATCAGAGAAGCCGGGCTATGTTACACAGTTCTCTTCCTCTTGCACAAATGCAAACCATGTAGATAAGATTAAGGTACCTCTAATTCTATTCAGTTTAGAGGAATGAGGGTGGCCTTCAGGAAAAACAGCTGAAAAACAGCTGAAAAATAGCGCAAAATGTTCTGAGTCATTACCTTGCTAATATCTCTAGGAGACAATGGCATGTCTAGAAGTTCTATTTAGGATGGATGTGAGGCTGCAGATTGGTTAGAAGGGGAGCCTTAAAGCTGATTTTGCAAAACACTTTATATCAGACTGAGGAAACATCAAAGTTCAATATTAAAGAGTTGGGGAAAGAATATCTTTGAAATTATGGGACCAGCAATCCCTAGGTACCTTTCAGCTCTGCCATTGCCAAAAACAATAGGATAGGAGGAGAAAGCCTTCAGTAAAGAAGAAATTTATTTTTTCTTCTTTGAAACTACTTAGAGGGCAGTAGTGGGAAACAATGCTGAAGCCCCAAGCTCAGAGCAGCTGACAGCTGTGCCATCCTTTGCGTCTTGCTTGGTGTCCCTAATGTAACAAGAGGAGTGAGAATTGAGGCCATGGAAGCCTAGCATTTAACCCATGTCATGGCTAACTTCTAATGGCTGGACAGGAGAGTTTTGCAGGTTTTGACATGACTCAAAATAATTATTACTGGTACTGGCAAAGAGCAAAGCCAAGTTCTAGCCCTGACAGGATTACCCCTTTGGCAAATAGTATGAGCAACAGCATGACTGTTACTCTCTTTCTGGCTACAGTTGCAGTTGTCATAGATGGAAGTAGACACCACCTTATTTCTGCTCATGAGAACTCTGGACACCCAGTTGAAGAAAAATGTAGAATCAGGAAGGCAGCCCAGCCAGACAATCGACAAATAGTTCCCTGTGAAATATATTTTAGGTGGCAAACAGAGTAGAACCTTAAACAGAAGGGTTGAACACTAGGGGCACCTGGGTGGCTCAATCAGTTAAGCATCTGCCTTTGGCTCAGGTCATGATCTTGGGGTCCTGGCATGGAGCCTCTGGAACTGAGCCCTGGATCAGGCTCTCTGCTCAGCAGGGAGCCTGCTTCCCCATCTCCCTCCATGCTCTCTCTCTCATTCTCTCTCAAATAAATAAAAATCTTAAAAAAAAAAAAAGGTTGAACTCTAAATGGTCTCTATGGCTCCTTCCAACTCTTATATTCTAAGATGTGATGGATAAGAAATCTTTATCTTGAATGTTGGTACTTAGCAAAATACATATTTAAGTGAAAGTGAATGAAGTGGTCAGTAAGGACTTCATGATAATTCTGAGGGAGACTCTAAACAACTTTCAAATATATTAGATGAGAGTTTTCTGTTATCATTGATTTTACCCCCAATATTGAAACTCTACTTCAGAGGTCAAGAGCATGATCCTCAAGGTGGTAGGTACATGAGAGTACTCTTTGAGTTTGTAAATGGAGCAAAGAAAGTGGGAGTGGAATTTTTCTATGAGTGAGCCAAGACCAGTTGAAAATGGTGTGTAGGCCATGGCCTGCCCCTTGCCTCCAGGAGGGTCCTCTGCTAAAGCCAAATGTAGATCAAAGTGGCTGCAGAGATGAGAAGTTCTCTTGAGGAGGACTCTGCCATAACCTATTGGTGCTCACACCTTTGATGCCTTGCCCTCCCTGTCTTCTGTGTCCTGGTCCTGGAACCCCACCAGCCCTGCGTGCAGCTTGCTCACCAAGGAGAACAGAGGAATCCAGAAGGCAAGCTGGCTGAGCAGGCTGAGTGCTCTGACATGTCCATCTTCATGAAGGCCATGACCAAGCCCGGCACCAAGCTGCCCAGTCAAGAATATAACCTGTTCTAGTTGGTCTATAAGAACATCTTCAGGGATTGCAGGTGCCCCCAGAGGATTTTCTCAAATATGGAGCAAAAGATAAACACCTCTGACAAGAAGTTGTGACTGATTAAGAACTATTGGGAGAAAGAGTCTGAACTGAGATTCATCTGTACCACCGTCCTGCAATTGTCGGATAAGTACTTAATAGCCAATAAACTAATCTGAAAAGTAAAGTCTTTTATCTGAAAATGGAGTTTACTTCTAGTAACCTTTGTTGCACATGGTAGTGATTGAAAACAAACTATATATAATTCTGGAGGAACTTTCCAAAAGGCATTTGATATAAACTATAAAGAGATGCAACCCATACACCCAGTCCACATTGGGCTGGCTCTTAACTTTTCTGTACTCTACTATAAGATACTTAATAACTCAAAGCTTGCCTGCACACTGGCTAAAACTACTTTTGTTGTTGTTTTATTGTTTTATAGAAGCATAATTAACATACAGTGTTATATTAGTTTCAGCTGTACAATATCATTTTACATTTATGTACATTACTCTGTGCTCACCACTATAGGTGCCCTTTTAATCCCCTGTATTTCTCTCATCTCCCCACGCACTCCCCTCTGGCAACCATCAGATTGTTCTCTGTTTTCAAGAGTCTGTATTTTGTTTGTTTGTTTGTTTGCCTCTTTTTTCTTTGTTCATTTGTTTTAGTTCTTAGATTCTACGTGAGTGAAATCATATGGTATTTGTCTTTCTCTGTCTTACTTATTTCACTTAGCATTCTACCCTCTAGGTCCATCATCTATATTGTTGCAAATGGCAAGATCTCATTTTTTTTTTTTGGCTAAGTAATATTTCACCCCACATCTTCTTTATCCATTCATCTATTGATGGACACTTGTGTTGTTTCCATATCTTGGCCACTATAAGTAATGCTACAAAGAACATAGGAGTGCATATATCCTTTTGAATTCGTGTGTAAATACCCAGTATTTAGTGGAATTACCAGATAATATGGTAATTCTATTTCTAATTTTTTAAGCCACCTCCAAACTGTTTTCCACAATGGCTATACCAATTTGTATTCCAACCAACAGTGCGGGAGAAGTTCCTTTTTCTCATCCTCCTTGTCAACACTTGTTTCTTGTCTTCTTAATGCTAGTCATTCTGACAGGTGTAAGATAATGATATTGCATTGTGGTTTTGATTTGCATTTCCCTGATGATTAGTGATGTTGAGTATCTTTTCATGTGTCTGTTGGCCATCTCTATGACTTTTTTGGGAAAATATCTATATGAGTCTTCTGCCTTTTTATTTGGATTGTTTGTTGTTTTCTTTTTGGTGCTCAGTTGTATAAGTTCTTTATATATTTTGGATATGAACCCTTTCCTGGACCTATCATTTACAAATATCTTCTTCCATTCAGTAGGTTACCTTTTCATTTTGTTGATGGTTTTCTTTGCTGTGCAAAGGCTTTTTAGTTTGATGTAGTCTCAATAGTTTATGTTTGCTTTTGTTTCCCTTGCCAGAGGATACATATCTAGAAAAAAATGTTTCTATGGCCAATATCAAAGAAATTACTCCTTACGTTTTTTCCTAGAAGTTTTATGGTTTCAGGCCTCACATTAGGTCTTTAATCCATTTTAAGTTTATTTTTGTGTATGGTATAAGAAACTGGTCCTGTTTTATTCTTTTGCATGTAGCTGTCCAGTTTTTCCAGTACCGTTTACTGAAGATTCTTTCTTTTCCCCATTGTGTATTCCTGCCTCCTTTATTATAGATTAATTGACCATATCGGTGAGGATTTATTTCTGAGCTCTCTATTCTGTTCCATTGATCTATGTGTCTATTTTTGTGCCATGCTTAAAACCACTTTTGATAAAGCCATCACAGAACTTAATGCATTGAAAGAAGACTCATACAAAGACAGCACACTTATCATGCAGTAGCTTAGTGACAACCTAACATTATGGACATTGGACAATACAGAAGAAGAAGGTGAGGTTCAGAAGAGGCAGAAAACAAAATGTATACTAAATGTGTACACAATTATCCTTTTTTCCTGCAAGAAACCTTTTTACACATCTCTATTCCTTGGATTTTCTTTTTTTTTCTTTATTTTATTATTTTGTTAAAGATTTTAATTTTTTATTTTTGAGAGAGAGAGCCCACAAGCCAGGGGGGAGGGGCAGAGGGAGAAGCAGACTCCTTACTGAGCAGGGAGGCCCATGTGAGACTCGATCCCAGGTCTCTGGGAAAATGACCTGAGCAGAAGCCAGATGGCTAACTAACTGAGCCACACAGGTATTTTTTTTTTAAGATTTTGTTCATTCACTTGAGAGATGGAGAGAGCACACAAGTGAGGGGAGGGGCAGATGGAGAGGGAGAGAGAGAATCTCAAGCAGACTCCATGCAGAGCGTGGAGTCTCACGCTGGGTCATATCCCATGACCCTGAGATCATGACCTGAGCCGAAACCAAGAGTTGGACACTTAACCGACTGAGCCACCCAGGTGCCCCACTCCACTTGGATTTTTTATAGCAAAGAAACCCATTCATGTTTATGGAATCGTCCATTTGATATTTCAAAATGGATTATGTTTCTTAGAGTAGGTGTTTTACCGTAGATGTCTCATAAGCCATCTCTTCTTCAGATGTAAATGATATATGTTGAGTATCATGGAGAATAAAGTGGATATTTAAAACTAGAAATAAAGGGGTAAGGGGGATGTAGGACAAAATCCCACTAGAATAGGATTATAGGAAAGGTACTGAGTCAGACAGTTCCCCATGCTGGTCAATAGGTGGCATCAGAGTAGCTTGGATGCCAACTGTAACAGAGGGTGGAAATATTCAGGATCAAGGCAGGCTTTGGGTGAATGTGTGGGGAGGCAGTGTGACTTGTTGTCTATATTTAGTTATGTCTTATCTCTCTAAATTGTTTATTGCCTGAAGCTAGGAACATTTCCACATACAGCTAAAAGTTGTACTGAACTTTTCTGTGCTTTATTTTTCTCCCTTTAAAATGGATATAACAGTGATAGCTACCTCATAGGATTATTGTGAACAATGAAGAGTTAATGCATGTAAATGAACAAAGCAGATTGCAGGGTAAGTGTTCAATAAGTGTTAGTCAGAATGACTGCACAATGACTTTGAGGCACATAGTAGGCACATGTAATATCAGCAGGTATTAGTGGATGCATAAATGGACAGGAGACATAAGCCTGATATTTACAACTTAGAGACTACCTAGCATTAAAATATATGTAGAACATATTGGTAAGGGAATAATCTTTCACATTGGTAATATGATACTTTACTTTAAAGAGTATACAATCTCGGGGTGCCTGGCTGGCTCAGTTGGTAGAGCATGTGACTGATCTTGGGGTTATGTGTTCGAGCTCCATGTTGGGTGTAGAGATTACTTAAAAATAAAATCTTTTTTAAAAAATATATATAATCTCAAGAGTCCATTGAAATGGTATCTCTCTGAGTATCATGTAGAGTTTATGTATACTTCATTGAATCTTTCCAGAGAGGTGTGGTATCAATATTGCAAAGCTAGGCAAACTTATTTTAGTTTATTCCTCAGGTAAGAAGGCCAGTCCCTACAATGTTGAGCTCTGCCCAGACACAGACAGATCTGCTCAGATTAATGAATTCAGTTCTATCATTACCTAGAAGGCTACTCAAAAGAGAGGCTGAAATTAGTCTTCCTGTTCTAAGCTTGATAGTCAATGGACCAGTTGAGGACTCTAGACTACTTGCTTAGCCATCAAGCTACATTTTCCTTTCCTAAATTTTGACTCTGGGAGTTCAGGTCTTAGAGCGGGTCTTCTACCTAGATGCTTGGTTTTCATGTCAATTTTTCCTGAGAATGTCACTCAGTCCTGGACCCCCAGCTAGGGCCTTGACAACCTATCTATCCATTTCTCACCCTCTTATCCTGATACCCCAAATATGCCACTGTTCCTTCCTTAGATGACCTGAGCTGAGTGAGTAATATGATACTTTTTGGATGCTAGATGAGAGCCTGCTTCAAACACCATGGATCCCTCTGGAACAACTATCACTGTCCCTTTGACAAAAACTTCTATAGTCTAGGAGACAGGAATAATCATCACACCCCCTCTTGGATGTGGATCCAAATTAACCCTGCATTCCCCACACCACTTCAGACTCTTATTGGGATTTCTGACAAGGCAACAAAGGCTCGTCAAGCTGCTGAGTTATCCTTCCCTTCCCTTGTCTGTGCCCATTTCTACCTTCCATACAGGCTCAGAAAGCCTCATTCATGGCTGATTGGAAGGGAAGATTGGAACGGAATAAGAGAAAGGTAGATAATGCAAGGAAGAGGAGTGATAAGAATACTTTTAGCTCCAGAAATATAAATGTTATATGTAGGAATGGAAAATAGTGATTCTGAAATTTTAACATAATTTCATAGAGGCAATATGGAAATAAAATGGGATGTAGCTCTGTTTGAGTCCCGCCTTTTCCACTTACAGGTTATATGACTTTGTGCAAGCTTAAGCTCTCTGAGTCTCAGTTTCCCCATGTATAAAATGGGATTATAAAAATGTTTATTTTGCAGGGTTGTGAAGATTAAAGAGATAAGGCATGGAAAAATGCTCCGTTTTGGAATGGTGCTTGTCCTGCCCATGACCAATTCTTAGATTAGAGATTAAAATGTAATACCCTATGGGCTGGACTTGGCTCAAATATAAGTTTTGTTACGGCCTCTGTCAGGGTCCCCAAGACCATCCCTAGGTGTGATGATTCACTAAGAGGACTAAGCATACAGTCGTACTCAACGGCTATGATTTATCATGGCAAAGGACATGCAGCCAGATCAGCAAAGAAAAAGCACATGGGGTAAAGTCCAGGGTAAACCAGGAATAAGCTTTCAAGGGTCCTTTCCCATGGAGTCACACAAGACGGGCTTGTTTGCCCCAGCAATCAGTTATGACAACACACATGAAACGCTGCCAAGCAAGAAGCTCATTAGAGACTCAGCACCTGAGTTTTTACTGGGGACCGGTCATGTAGGCAGCTTCTGCCAGACATATACCAAAATTCCAGACTCTCAGAAGGAAAGCAGGTGCTTGGTATAAGCCACATTGTTTGTACAAACATTTCAGGCACAGTGAGTCATTCTTATCAGTTTTGGGAAATGGTGGGAACCCTCCCAAAGTTCAAGTTCCCAAATGCCAGCCAACGGTCAACCTGTAAGTAGGCCTTTCTAAGAATGAGCAGGTCGACCTGCTATGTTATCCATTTTTGCACAGGCACACACAGGGTTTGCCCATGCAGGGTTTTTTTCTTTGCTTTTTAAACTTCTTCTTCTCCTTCTTCTTCTTCTTTTTTTAACTTAGTTGCCATCCTTCAAAAATTAAGAAATTTCACTCAGGATTTCAAGATCCTTGTGAAAAGTCAGATATTGTGGCAACAATAGATTCATTTTCCCACAAGGCAACAACTGGCAGTCCCCTTTAAATAAGGCTTTAATTGCCTTAAATTCACCCCCATCTCCATCACTGTCAGTCTTTCCCGTATTGAGTGCAGATTGCCATCTAATGACATGTTTTTGTATTGGCCATAAGCTGCTTGAACCAGTAGTGGCCAATTGACCATAGTACTAGAGAAAGAAGCAGGCATGTGGAATACCAGTGAGCCATGGTAATTAACAATAATACGAAAGGATCGTGTTTATGAATTTTTGCTATTGAGGTCCCAAGAAATGCCATGAATCCAGAACTCCTCTCTGACACTATTACAGCAATTACTTATGGGTATTCTTGGATTGATTTGACAACACTTTTATTGCAATGTACTATAAACCCCTTTCAATTAAGTTAACTTAAATTAGTCTTTGTTCCTATACACCCAAAGATTACTGACTGGAATAGTGAAAACATAAATGAAACATTGTTTTTATTGTCAGTTAGTACTTTATAAATCAAAGTTATTGCTGTCATTATCACTGCCAAGAATTGTTGGAATGGACTAAAATATGTCAATAGAAAGGTAAATCTTGTTCAAAGGAAATAGATCCAAAGAATATTCAAGTTGTTCCACATATCAATGCATCCACTTATTTACTAACTCAGCAAATGTTTACCAAACACCTACTGTGTGATAAGATAATACTATATAACAAGATTAAATTTCATCTTTATATTCCTAGCATCTAGAAAAGTACCAGGCATCAAGTTTGGATTCAATAAATGTTTTCAGACTTCAAAAATAATCTTCACTTATAAGGAGATCTAAGGATAGAGATAATGAAAATAATTTTGTTCGGTATGAAAAGGGAGAAATGAAAGTGATATTACTGTAGGATTATGCTGCATGTCACCTAACTAGACGGATGTTTGAGATTCTGCTTTCTAATTCCAGTTACAAAACTGGCACCAAGGCAATTTAGAAGAGGGACTGCAACTATTCCAATGTCTATTGAATGTTCCATTTTACTAAAGGCAAAGAATTAGAAAAATTCTTTACTTGCCTACCTGATAATTATTTTCCTCAGAAGCCTAAAGCAGCAATTAGGGAAACTTACACTCTAGACTTAACTTTTACTAATAAGGAAAAACCAGTTAGTGAAGTATACAGAAGCTTCAAAAAGATCAAGAAAAGAGGCAGTGTCACATTAGAGTTGGACAGTGGGAGAAGAGTCCGAATTTGTTAGTACTTTTTAGTTGTCAGCGGCAAGAATCCAATTCAAATTGACTCAGTCACAGTTGGATCCGGGTTTTCAAAATAAGTCATCAAGAACCAGTATTTCTCTTTTGTTATTATTTGCTTTCCTCTCTGCTGGCTTCATTCTTAAGACAGGGTCACCTCTCATAGTGGCAAGATGACCTCCAGTAGCTCTGAGCTTATGTCCTACAAGGTTAGCAAGCTCATTAGAAAGAGAACATCTCTTTCTGAACATTTTTCACAAAAGTGTGGGATTTGAGAATCATTTGGCAGCCTTGTGTTATGGGCCCATCCCTAAACCAATTATATGACCTGTATGAGGGATGGGAGTAGGAATGTATCAGGCACATACTACATCTGACGCTGAGGAACTAAAGTCAGTACTAATTGATGAAAAAGGAATAGTTCCACGAAGGAAAATTGAGGTGCTATTTCAAGAATTACAGGTGCTGGGGAGTCATTCATTCAATAACTATTTACTGAGTGCCTACTATATGTAGGCTTATTTTATTTTATTTTTGTTGTTGTTTTGTTTTTAAAAGATTTATTTATTTTTCTGGTTCCCAAACTTATATTTAATGTAAAAATAACAGAGAGATGATAGATATGATTACATAAAAATGTAGAGGTTTTCCACATCAAAACACAAAATAGAAATAAAATACAAAGAACTGACAATAATATTTACCATATATAATAAAGACAAAAGCTTAATGCAATTAGTATATAAAGATTGCATACAAATCTATGAGGAAAAAGTAGTGATAGCCCAATTATAAGTGAGTAAAGGGTACCAACAGACTAGTTCACCCCCTATTTGAAAAATGACTAATAAACATAAGAAAAACGTATTCAACTCTAAGAATAATCAGAAGAATGTAAATTTAAAAAGCTTTAATTTTCACAATTAAAGTAGCAATTGTTTTAGATAAATATTCCATACTGGCCTAGGTATGGTGACACAAATTCTTGTGTGCTCTGTTGGAGTAAATATAAATAAGGACATCTTTTCAGGAAAACAATTTGGTTGTTTGTCTCAGAAGTGTAGGCTTATTTTAGATTCCATATATAAATGGTGAATAATAAAGACAAAAATTTAAAAATCCTTGTTTTATTGGACCTTGCCCTCTAGTTGGGGTGAAAAAGACAATAAACAGCTACATTAATAAAATATGTAATATTTCAGGTAGTGATATGTGCTGTAGGAAAATATCAGGGAAGAGGAATAGAAATTGCTTCAATTTGATGTAGGGTCATCAGAGAAGACCTTATTGCGGGTAAAAGGGGAGAAGGAAAGCAGTGCATATGTGGGTTTGTATCTTGAAAAAGTGAGCCAAGGGAGAGTAGGAGATGAGGTCAAAGATTGTAAAAGGTCTTGAAGGCTATTGTCTTTGATTTTAATGAGCCGAGAAGCCACTGGACAGCTTGAGCAGAGAAATGACAAGATCTAGCTGACATTTAAAAATGTAAACCAAGGGAAGGAAGCAGGAGATTAGGTAAGAGATCAGTACAGTAATCCAGATTAGAGTTATTAATAGTTTAGACCAAAATGATAACAGTGGACTCGATTAAAAGTGGTCAGATTCTGGGTATATTTTCAAGGTAGTGAATTGTGGGGGGCAGGAGAATTAAAAAAAAGTATCAAGGATAACTCTGAGGTTTTTGGCAAGAGTGATCAGAAGGCTGGAGTTGCCATTAACTGAGATGGAGAAAACTGTTAGAGGAGCAGGTTTGTAGAAGAACAGGAGTTCCACTGCATTCTTATTAAATTTGAGATATTTGTTAATGATTCAAAATGGAGATGTTGATGGGCAGTTGAGTATATGAGTCTAGGATTCAGGTTAGAGTTCCTGGCTTCAGAGTCTATCAGTGTACAGAAGATATTTAATGCCGTGAGACTGCATGAGATCACTGAA
The DNA here is from genome assembly GCF_002007445.2 of Ailuropoda melanoleuca. Taxonomy (NCBI): domain Eukaryota; kingdom Metazoa; phylum Chordata; class Mammalia; order Carnivora; family Ursidae; genus Ailuropoda; species Ailuropoda melanoleuca. The sequence goes on from NC_048232.1 coordinate 50,011,236, forward strand.
GGAGAGAGAGAGAGTATAGAAGAAAGAACTCCAAGAATGAAGTACTTCAATGTTCAGATGTCAAGATGATGATAAGCAGCCAATGAGATAAGAGGCAATCTAAGAGGATGAGATATCCTGGAAGCAAAGAGAATAATATGCTTCAAAGAGTGAGAGATGACTGTCAAATGAAGAGAGGTCAAGTGAAAATAAGGACTGGCCTTTGGATTTAACTACTTGGAGGACTTGCCATGAGCAGTTTAAATGATCTGAAGATGAGAAAAGCCTACAGAGTCTGTTCAAGAGACAATGAGAAGAAGGGAATTAGGAGATTGCAAATATTAAAAACTACAACTTAGTTTATATATCTGTGTTTTGCAATAAAGTAGAGCAGAGAAATGGGGCAGTAGCTAGAAGAGGGATTTTAAGAGAAGATTTTTTTTTTAAATGGGAGAAATTTATATGTTATAGACTGCTTCAGTGAAGAGAGGAAACTAATGATTTAAGAGAGTAAAGGCAGAATTGATGGAGCAATGTTCTTGAGAAGACGTGCAAAACAACAGATGTCCACTACAAAAACATATGGGAGATTTTAGAAAAACGGATTTCTGAAGCCCAGAGAAAGACAACTATGTTTTTATGGCCAACATCATTTAAAAAGGACAATAGATTAAAGAAACTGAGAGAGACTAAGGGGTAGAATTCTGATGCAGTGGGGGATTCTGGCTTGAACCTAAATTTTAATCACCATTGGCATTCAGATATGCCTGCATGTGTAGTGTCAGGGCCTGAGTCCTCCATTATTGTGCATGACAGGAAAAGGAGTCTCCTGGGAAAGAATTCATTCTAAAGGAAGAGAAAGCAGTGCTCTTAGGTTTGGACCAATAGCCGGTCACACAGGAGGAGCAATTAGTAGAGCATGATGTCTATCTCTCAGGTTTAGCCTCTGACCCAGAGGCTATATACCTATCTCAGAATCTTAAGGAGAGGGGAATACAAGAGATGAAAGCTCTGTTTCAATAAATTATGTAAAGTACTACAACAACAAGATCTTGTTACTCATCTGTTAATGCTAATGCACAAAGGAGAAAAGCCTTGATCCTACTTTGGTGCAGCAGGCTTCAGTGCATTAAAGATTCTAAAATTTGCTTCCTCCAACTTCAGCATTCAATGAGTCTGAAATGGTGACCAGCCCTGATAGTGGTGGCCAGTAGAGACCAGCCCCCATCACCCTGCAGCAATGAAAACCAGTTCCAAGAATAGGAGAGAATTTAGTAGTTTGTGGCTTCAGGAGAAAATACCCTTAGCAGAAATATCACCTGCCATAGTGGCATTGGTCGGGCACTACCAAGTAACTTCAAGGGAAGCAAAGGTTTTGCCAGCAGGTATCTCCAAATGTGGCCTGGATGGGAGAGAATCATGGCAGACCGAGGGGACAGCTGACATGACTTGTCGATGAGCACATGTCATATCACCTATAAGCTTTGTAGAGACAACTGGATGAGACTTTAAGAGTAACTACAAGTCCCACAATAGGGTTGGGGTGAAAATCAGAAAAAAAACCACTATTTATTACTGTTATATGATTCCATTTTATCCTTAGGTTGGTGTGGCTAGGGAAATGGGTGATAAGAAATTACAACCACACATAAAGCTGATGAGGAAGAAAATACCAAAGAAACAACATGTGGCTAAAGAGAATGGGCTCTGTTGTGATAGATGCTGATGATAGAGGTGTGCACAACCAAGACACAGATGGAGGGAAAACTCAGGAAGGATAAAGTACAAACCAGCTGAAGTTGAGGATAAAAAAACAGTTCAGTTAAAACAAAACAAAACAAAGCTATGTTTGGAGGAAGAAAATGATGTAATGCTGACAGATGGCAGAGAAAGTATAACCACTTAACTATTGTTTTATTTCCTTTTTGTTGTTGAAGTAAAGAAAATGGTCTTCAAAGGGGAAGGTAGAAAACATAACTAAGTAGGAAAATGAGAGATCCTCCTCATTTTTACTTTTCTCCATTTTTTGAAAGTTTTAGAATGAGTATTACCTTTCTTTTACTTAAAAAAAGATTTTTAATATTTTATCGAAAAGCAAGGAATTAAAATTCGAAATATATAAAAGATTTAGCTAGAGTCCAGATCAATGCTTTAGATGATGCCAAGTCCACAGTTTCAGATGAATTATTGCCTAAGGTATTGGGAGAGGACAGATGTAATAATGGTACAACAGCTGTATAGTCTTTAAATCATGATGAAGAACAAGAAAGTTGCCAATAGATCATACCTAATATTTACATTTTATAAAGCAACTTTATATGCCTAAGATTAGCTACTGGTATGTGCTACACGTTAGGCATTGTACTAAACCAACGGTCAGTAAAGTATGGCTTGTAGGCCAGTTTCAGCCCACTGCCTGTATTTGTGCTAAGAATGGTAAATTAAACGGTTTGAAAAAAATCAAAACAAGAATATGTCATGTGAAATTTATATGAAAACCAAACTTCAGGGTCCACAAAGTCTTACTAGAACACAGCCATGCCCATTTGTTTACGTACTGTGTATGGTTGCCTTTGTGCATCAATGGGAGAGTTGGGTAGTTTGATAGAGGCTTATGGCCTGCAAAGTCTAAAATATTTACTATTTAGTCTTCATGAAAAAAAGGTCACTGATTTGTGGGCTAGATATCTATCTGATGCTATCTCTAATCCATGACAACTGTGAAAGTTTGTATTTCATTAGGTCCTCTCTAGGTCTTACCCAGGGAGGTGGGCTGTGCAGCTACTATTATCCCTGTGATAAAATGGAAGCTCAGAATATTTAAATAACTTGTGCAAGGTTACAAGTCTCACATGGGACTTGGATTGGTCTTCTGTTCTCAAAGCCCATGCTCTTTATAGCATACCAGACAGCAAGAAGATGAGTGATGGCAGAATGATTCTTTTTTTTTTTTTTAGTGGATAAAAAGGACACTAGAAATTTTATTCTAGTGAGTTTCATTTTATAAATATTTTATTCATTTATTTGACAGAGAGAGAGAAAGCACAAGCAGGAGGGAAGAGTAGAGGGAGAAGCAGACTCCCTGCTGAGCAGGGAGCTTGATGCAGGACTCGATCCCAGGATCATGAGATCATGACCTGAGCTGAAGGCAGACACTTAACCCACTGAGCCACCCAGGCACCCTCTAGTGAGTTTCATTTTAAATCTCAGAAAAGAAATTAAAATAAATTGCTAAATGAGTGACTATAAAAATGCAAGAAAAGAAAATATTCACTAAGAATACTTTCCTGCTTTCATCATGTTTCTATTTTACAAAATACTTCATATAATATAAATGCATTAAAATAAGATTTATGATAAAAGAAAATTATAAAGGAGGACTTTGACGCTTACATTTAGATAGTGCTTCATAGTTTTCCAAAGCACATTTACATGTACTATTTTATTAGAGATCACAATTCTATCAGCTTGGCAAAGCAGGGATTGTGAGCCCTGTTTTGCAGACAAGTCTCAGAAAGATAAGTGGCTTATGTAAAGTCCTAAAACTAGCCAAGATTTGAACCCAGGTCTCTGACTTCCAATTCAGTGCTCAGGGCATAATAAAATAGCTATGTTTATTGCCTTCTTAATTTGTGCCAGGAACTGTTCTAAATGCTTTACCCGTATTAACTTGAGTTTCACAATGACACTGTGAAATATACTCTATTTCTATTCCCATTTTACAGATGAGGAAACTGAGGCACAGAGTGATCCAGTTACTTGCTTAAGACCGCAGAATTTATAGTAGGTGGTAGAGCCAGAATCTGAATTATACTATCTGGCTCTAGAGCCAGAGCTCTCAGCCACTACAAACTGCCTCCTCCTGGGGTATCTGCCACAGCTTCCCATGGTTTCACTCTGGGCTAATAGCAAATCTGTGTGCTGGATGAAAATGCAGCTACGTGACTACATTGCCTACTGAATAACAACACTGAGAGTAGTGATTAAAAGTTTGCAGTATCCTGAGTGGTAGGTCCTCAGAGGACAGAGGTTTATAGTGAAGTCTTAGGTTGATTGTTCATTTTTTGCCTATTGCATTGTATTGCAGATTACAAATACAGGAAGTGGAGATTGTATTATCTGCTTTTAACTAATCTTTTCAAAATGAGAGGATTGTCTGAAAGGAACCATACAAAAAACCTGTGTGTGGTGAGTAGTTCATACAAATGAATATGTATATATTTGCACATTCTAAAAATGTAAGCACAATCAACAAGATGATGGCAGAGCCACTCCTTGTAAAGTGAAGGACAATCATTAGTGAACAGCAATGAGATAAAACAATTGATCATCTATCTAAGCCTATCTCATATATGTAGCTTTATTATTCTCTTTAGAAATATAAATCTCATATATGTAGCTTTATTATTCTCTTTAGTAATATAATTAAAAATATACAAAATTATAGAAAATCATTAATAAAATAATTATGCAGTCAAAACAGAGAACACTGACATACATCATATATAAAGTAAAAACGAACTTTGGGCAGTGAGCTGGATCAGTGAGTTCAGCAAACAGCAGGAACATTCAGATAGTTAAATGTTTGAGGCTTGTTCCTGTGATCTGTACAATTCCCATCTTGCTCTTTGTTTTGAAACTATTACAAGCAGAATGTCTAATTTGGGTATTGTAAGCAACTCCCTGGAAGTTATTTGCAATCATTCTAAACTAGTGATTAACTGAGTATATACTGGACAAACAACATTAGCATCACCTGAGAACTATCAAGAAAGGCAAATTTTTGGACCACACCCCAGATGTACTAAGAGAAAAACTCTGGGTATAGGGCCCAACAATTTCTGTTTAAACAAGCACTCCAGGTGATTTTATTGGAGAACCATATATTGTATGCGTCTAGAACAGTTAAATTAGAAATAGCTGGAAGGATAGGGCGGAGTTTCTCAATACTCAAAGGTAATTAGTATTGGATAAAAGCCATTTAAGGTGAATTTACTTAAACTACAATTTAACAGTCTTACTATTCAAAGTAAAGGCCAGAGGCTACCAGCATCAGCATTCCTGGGAGCTTGTTACAAATGTGGACTGTAGGGCCCTTCTGCTGACCTAGTTGAATCATAATCTATATTTTAACAAGATCTCCAGGTGATTTCTATGCACATTAATATTTGTGATGCTGTTATAGAAAACAGTTTTTAAAATGTTTGATTGGGAGAGGTGCCTGGATGGCTCAGTTGGTTAAATGCCCAACTGTTGATTTCAGCTCAGGTCATGATCTCAGGATCATGAGACTAGGCCCTGTGTCCGGCTCCACACTCAGTGAAGAGTCTGTTTGAGATTCTCTCTCTCTCTGTCCCTCCCCGCTACTCGTGTGTGTGTGTGTGTGTGTGTGTGTGTGTGTGTGTGTGTGTGAGCGTGCACACTCTCTTTCTCTCAAATAAATAAATCCTTTAGAAAATGTTTGGGGAAAAACTTAAAATATTGATATTTTAACTTTTTCTCTTGAATAAAATCGTATGGCAGTATGGTATATTGGTCACCATTTTATGGCTGACTTTTGTAGTACTATCGTAACTTCTGTAACAAGAATAATTTGAGGGGGCGCCTGGGTGGCACAGCGGTTAAGCGTCTGCCTTCTGCTCAGGGTGTGATCCCGGCATTATGGGATCGAGCCCCACATCAGGCTCCTCTGCTATGAGCCTGCTTCTTTCTCTCCCACTCCCCCTGCTTGTGTTCCCTCTCTCGCTGGCTGTCTCTATCTCTGTCGAATAAATAAATAAAAAATCTTTAAAAAAAAAAAAANAAAAAAAAAAAAAGAATAATTTGAGGGCTTCATTATTTCCAAAGAGCTTCTTCTAATCTTTGTAGCTGAATCATTCTCTTTTGAAGTGCTTGTCGTCAGACCTATTTATTTTCTTTTAGTACATGCAGGTCAGGTGGAACTCCTTGCTTTTCCCATGACTTTTACGTGATTCTGCAGTTTTCCAACATTATGTTCACTGGCTTTATGAAGTATACCTAGTTTTTTAAAAATTCACAATCCACTTTAGGGTCAGTTTCCATTACATTTGTGGATGTTTACATCCAACACTCAGGCAGTGGTGGCCGGACAAGCACTTTGACAGGATGGGTGGGGACAAAACCTGTGTTAAGACAGAGGATGTTTTTATAAGCGGTCAGGTCATTAGTTGAATATGTCCATATTATGATAACTACTGCTTTATTAGGTAGCCTCCTAAATGGGATGGTGAAATAATGGAAACTCAGATAACAACGACACAAATGTTAAGGATGATTGTCTCCAGGCAATAAAAGTCCACCTAATTTTTAATTCCTTTTTTGTGCATATAAGCATTTTCTAAACTTTCTAGAATGAAAGCATGTTATTTTTGCAACCAGAAAAAACTCTATTACTTAATAATTTTTAAAATTGAGGTATAATTTATGTGACACGACCTGATCCAGTGGAGGCCGGTAAGGCTGGCAGTGAAAATTCACCCTAAGCAGAACAAAAGAGAAAGAAATTTACAGAATACACTGCGAGGGAATAGGGGGCAGGACAGCAAAGGAAAGACAGTCTGCCAGGAGGCAGTGAGAGGTTGGGGGCTGTAGTTTAGGGGGAAGGTGAGGAGGTATGGGAACGTATGGAATTTTCCTTTTCTTGAACCTGTTGCTGGGTGTAAGTAACCCATTGGTCAGCTAGGGCTTATGGGTATTTTGCGGTGGGTTGTCTAATGGGCCTGTTTGTATTCAGCCCAGTGGCCCCTGTGGACCCTTTTACCTTACTCAGGTTTCCGTTGCTCAAGTGGATTGCCTAAAAGCAGCCTCCACAATTTACATTCAATAAAATACACGGAGTTGCAATGTTGTATACACCTGGGTAACACCAAACAAGATATGAACTATTTCCATCACCCAGAAGTTTCCTTTGTGCCCCCTTTAAATCAGAAATTACCCTAATATAGCGCTCGTTCTGGAATATACGCTGCTTCCAAGGCTTTTTTTTTTTTTTTTAANTTATTTATTTATTTGACAGAGATAGAGACAGCCAGCGAGAGAGGGAACACAAGCAGGGGGAGTGGGAGAGGAAGAAGCAGGCTCACAGCGGAGGAGCCCGATGTGGGCCTCGATTTGACAGCGCCGGGATCACGCCCTGAGCCGAAGGCAGACGCTTAACCCGAAGGCAGACGCTTAACCGCTGTGCCACCCGGGTGCCCCCCCCCCCCAAGGCTTTCTAACCTCTGCAGTTATTTCAATGCACTGCTCTGGAGCAGCACATTGTATCGGATTCTAGCAAATACATTTGTGTTGGCCTCAAGCATAGAACCTAGGTATACAGAGGGAGTCAATGCTGCAGTTTGCATTTCTTTCCATATATTCCCCTTTGTGTATTTCCAACTCCTGTTTTATAGAAAATGAGAAAAATAATTTCCCCTCCCCCACAGCCATTCCTTTTTCTCTTTTTCCTTCCTGCTTTGAAACAGCTACTTACTGCATGGCCAACAGAGGATTCTATTAAGATGAAAGCTTTGTCCTTGCCAAGGCAGACAAAGGGCTCTAAATAAAGCCTGCTTGCCAGTGTCTAGGAAGAGGCATGTGTCGCGCCTCTCTCCCATATCATGTCCCCACCGACGCCCACATCTGCCCCTCAAATGTCTCTTTCTTATTGTTCTGGTTCATGGTAACAGTTAAATAGCAAAAATAATGTTGACGATAAGATAATAAAGTTTAAAACACACAAAGCACTTTCATAAAGGTTATCTCATTTTGTTAGGCATCCCTGCAATACCACTTAACTTTTGCGGGCAAATACTAGCATTCATTAATTCGTTCCTTTGCTCATTCACACAGCACATACTTATATAAGTAGATACTATGTCCTAGACAAAATATTAGGCACTAAGTAACAGCGGCAGAAAAAAAAAGGTCCTCACAAAACTTATTGTCCAGTGGGGGAAACAGATGAGGAAATAGGCAATTCTGACTTTGAGTGTAACAGTTTGTGTAGTAGCATCCTGAACCCAGGAAGAAGCAGGCTCCCAGTGGAGAAGCCTGATGTGGGGCTCGATCCCATAACGCTGGGATCACGCCCTGAGACGAAGGCAGACGCTTAAGGACTGCACCACCCAGGCGCCCCTCTTCTTCTTCTTCTTCTTCTTCTTTTTTTTTTTAATTGCAGTATTAGCTTTTATATGTTGATTTTTGCTGGGGCTTTCCCTCTCTCTCCTCTGACACTCCCTCCTCCAGGAAGGAGCGATTTACCTGACTAGCAAGCAGGCCTGCCTCAGCCCACTCCTCTTTTCTCTTGCATGCACCTGCCTGAGGCAAGGTGCCTTCTGCTTCCATTCCATGAGCAAGCTTACTGGGACAGAGTCTGCCCTGTGCCTGAGGCCAGTGATGGAGCAGCTAAGTAGGTATAATTCATAGTTGAAATATTAGAAATGGTTAACACCCCACCCCATATGCCACCCCACCTCTAAGCTCACCTGTCTGCAGCTGTAGGAACAGCTTACATCTGACTGACACTTCCTGACACCTCCTATGTCTTTGCTTCTCCATAGGAGGCCTTTCTCCTGCCCCACAGGTTCTCTTAGTACTACTGGAATCAGAAATGCAGAGTCAACACCATCTTCAACTAGTGGGACCAGCTTCCCTATTCCCTGGTGGGACAACTAAGGTGGGTTCCACACAGGTTTTCAGAAGGTTCCCTGGGGGATTGAGTTCACTGATACATATTTTATTGGCTTTTTTTCATTCTCTCTCTTTCTCATTTTTAATTGGCAAGTTAAAAAAATTGCAATAATTAGATACAACACATTTTTTGGCGTTTATCAGCCATTACTACTTCTTATTTTAAGAAAATACCTTTCATAGTTTTTTAGTAGGCAAGAAATTAAAAGTAAATCTGAACAGATACAAAAATGCTTCTTTGGCTCACAGAAAGGTTTTCTTCTTAATTGTATTTGTTTAAAGACTTCTAAAGCTTTGCAAACTGAAATCAAAATGATACAGTGAAATATAAAAACACAAAAATTCTCCAATTCAGCCAACCTAAGATTTACTCTTTTTCTTCTGGCAGAGTCTAGTATTTATAGTCTATATTTCTTTTAAAAAAGAGAATAAATTCCCACGAAATGCTTCTTAGTACAATCATTACTACCAAGTGTCCTATAAAATTTCTGGATATCTGCACTGCCAACAGAGTTGTTAGGTAAAGTCCAGTGTTTATTGATGAAACAGTCCTTTAGTGAAGCAGCCACAGGCTGCTTAAGAGGGAGCAAGTACTTGAATTGAACTAACAAAAATTACCTGAATAACTTGTGGCAGTTATTTTTGAATTGTGAAGACCTGACCAGAAGTTCAAGGAACAGCTGGAGGCACTAAAAGGATTTTTCTCGAAGAATCCTCAAAGAAAATATTGTCCACAGGTGAACGCCAGTTTTCAAAAACACTGAGCAGTCTGAATCTAATTACTGGGATCCAAATTCCATCACCAGCACCCCCCTCCCCCCTCCCTGCCAATCACTCCGTCCAGTGACTTGGCCTAGTGGTTTCCCTCCTCTCAGGAGATCCTGAGATGGGTATTGTAGGATATGTCTTAGCTGTCACTGAGACAAAGCCAGCATTCAGCTCATTACCTCAGTGATGACTCAGCCAGACTCAGCTGGATCCCATTGATGGGTAGCTGATGTGGCTGCATTTATGAAATTGACCCCCCAAAAAGACTTCTTGCTAAAAGTAACTTTTCTTGCACTAACCAGCACATGGATGGTGCTCAGGAGATAAAATAACACTCTGAAAGGATTGAAAGGCACAGAGGGTGTCAGGAAACGTAGCTTGGGGTATATTTCTTTAGGTGGATAGAGGACTTTAGTATATAGTTGTAAAGCAAGTGTTTCAGCAGTATTTGCCAGAGGCCTGTCTGGGTTATTGAGAAACGTCCCCGATAGTTGAAAATAGAGGGTTAAGAACTTGAGCAAGGCATCTGACAGACATGGATTGAATTCCAGTTCTACCACTCAACAAAGGCAGGCCCTTTGGTAAATTGCTCGACCGCTTTGTTTCATTCATTCATATAAAATGGGGACCAAAGATATTAAAACCTCAGAATTTTTATAAGGATCAAACGAGAAGATGTATGTGAACGTTAACACACTGCTTTGCAAGTAGAATTGTAATACTGCTTTGCTCTCAGCTTATATCCATGTATGAAGATTGTCATATAATTACTTAAAACTGTAGTCTTTTAAGTACCAAGAGAGACATGTGAGTGACTCAAATAACTTCTTGAGAAAAATGACAGAAATAAATATTTTGCTTGTCTCTTTGAACATAACAAGTCGTAAATCTCAGCTTGCGAATCACCATTCTGGAGTCCCCTGTAGGACAGAGAAACCGGGCTTAGCAACAATCAAAGAACCAATTTACAAAGCTTCCCTGAGAGTGGGTGGTTCTTGTTTCTTCCTAAGAGTACATTGTCCGTGACCAACCATGAACAAAAAGTCCTCAGAGATTATAAATAATAACGTTAATGATTAAAAGAAACAGGCAACAGTGGCAAAGCAAGTTGGTTCTGAATCAAACTGATAGGAATGGATCCTGAAAAGTCTTGTACTTTTATTTCATTATTTTGAAATTTTCATGTTTCCTTTTGAAGAGTCTTCCCTGCTATGGTGAGGGAACAAGGCCGATATGGCAGGAGGGCAAAAGGGGGGGAATCTACCAATGAAATTGTAAGGTTCTTTTAAATGATTATAGTCTATGTTGCAAAGGGATTTAGGTAAAGCTGATATTTGTTGCTGATCTCCCTCTAAATCGGAGAGCAGATCTGCCAGATTGTTTTGCTTTGTCTCCAAGTCATTTGTTTTTGACTCATCCAACAGCCCTGACAGAAGTAAAGGAATAAAAATCAAGAAGTGAGAAACTCTATCCTGCTTAGATATTAGCATGTAAAGTAAATGTAGGTTAGGATGACAGTCTGAGATCTTCAGTACAGAACATTTATGGGATGTGCAGTGACAAATAAAAAGCTATAGGCCTCTTTTGAATTTATATGTCCCAAACAAGCCTAGTTTTATTAAGGCACTTCCATTTTTTAACCTTGAACAATAACTGTCTTGTTGGGGAGAGAAATCTTGCAAACACATAAAACAAATTGCTTAGCACCATGTCTGCTAGCATAGCATAGTAGTTGTTAGGAGATAGTTGGAGAATTAGGTAATTAGGGCCAGGGTTCCCAACAAGAAAATATGGAGGTGGGACAGCTAAGACAAAACAGCACTAACATTCTGTTTTGCAGCTAAGACAGGAACACACTAGCATTCTGCTTTGCAGCCTTTGCAGAAATGACTTCTGCAAAACATCCCAAAATAAAACAGTTAACCACAAAGCATTTGTCACTATCACAAGCAAAGGGCAATTAAGAGATAAGCCCCCAGATGTCAGTCCAAAAAGGCAATTAGCACATAAACATTAACCTAATAGGTAGACAGATACGTGATCAAAGACCAGTTTGGCATAACTCAGCATACACTGATTGCTTAAGATGGTTCTGTAAAAGAGCTCATAAAACCCCCTAAACTTAGACACTCCAAGGGCAACCCTCTCAGGTCCCCTCCCTCTTTAGGAGCTTTGTACTCTTGCTCAGTAAACTTTGCTTTGCTACCCAACACTCTTCATCTGGTCCACCTCTTCATTCTTCAAAGTGGGGTGACCAAGAACTATGGGCACTAAAGGAATAGAAATCCTGTAACATAGTTACCAACTTGGAATCTGGAGTCAGACTTTCTGGGTTCAAATCCAATTACTGCTTGTATAACTTTTGGCAAGCTGTTCAACATCCTAGTGTTTCTGTGTTCTCTTCTGTAAAATGGGGATGATAATATCTACCTCATAGAGTTGCTGTGAAGATGAAATGAACGTATACACATAAAGCACCTAAAATATTATTATCCGTGATCATCTGGCATATGCACTTGTCATATATTATTTTTTGAAGTCTTCATAACAACTCTAGAAGTACATGTTATTAACTCCAGTTTTCAGATGGAAACTACTAACCTTTGGGGCCTGGGAGACCTTGATTTGAATTTTACGTCTTAGATTTTTGGCCTGGCCAAGATATTTGAAAATTCATGAGATAATGCCTATTTCCCAGTATTCTGTTAGAATTGAATGAGTTGTGGGGTGCCTAGGTGGCTCAGTCTGTTGAGTGTCTGACTCTTGTTTCAGTTTAGGCCATGATCTCAGGGTGGTGAGATCAAGCCCTGAGTCAGGCTCCATGCTGGACGTGGGGCCTGCTTGGGATTCTCTCTCTCCTTCTTCCTCTGCCCCTCCCCATGCGTGTGCTCTCTCTCTTTCTCTGTCTCTCAGGAAAAAAAAAAAAAAGAATGAGTTGATGAATGTAAAGTACCATGCCTGGCAAATGTTACCAGACCTTCTGCATTGCACGTCTCTAGAAAACATCGTTCTCCTTAAATCTTATGAAATTGGGACCCAATTTCATTTCCAATACAGAAATCCTATTCAATCATATTCAACCTATTTGAAGTTTGTAGTGGTTTATTATTTTTGAGGATTTTTAATTGTTGAGAGACTCTCCATTATGATGAACTGAAATCTGTCTTTTTGGGGGGGGGCAGTTATATAATCCTGGTATTTATTTCTAAAATAGTCATTGGAAATGAAACACATTGTTACTCAAATGCTTTTACTGGTTGGTGTGGGCTTTTTTTTTTTTTTTTAAATTCCAGTGTAGTTAACATACAGTGTTGTATTAGTTTCAGGTAGAAATCTGTCTTTCTTATAACATGAACCCACTGAGCATAATTTGTTCTTTTGAATGGTACAGAATGGTCCTTATAGTCCTTACACAGTGTGGGTGAAAAGAAGGCATGAGCCAAGGATAACTGTGCATTCATTTCAGGGGTCCATGAACCTAGATGAGAAAAAAAATGACATCTTTATTTTCATTTATCTCTAATTAAATTCAGATTTCCTTCAATTATGAATGAAACAACAGCAGTCTTAACAGTTCCTATGAATTTGTCAACAGAAATTACACCTATTTACATATCACATTCCAGTTGTTCCAGAAATCTTAAAATATCATTCACAGCATAATTTGGCAATTTCAGAAGTTATTAGGTCTGTCGCTCCATTGAGTCATTTATTATGCTAATAAAAAATCATATACGTTGCTATATCACAAACCTGACCCTTTCACCTCTGTGTCTTTGCTCCTGTTCTTTCTTTGACTGATTCCTAATAGAGCCCCCTTTTTGATAACCAAACTCCACCAAATGCCTATCAATGAATCATCTCTCTTCAGGGGCCTCATGCAATTTATAACACCCTTCCTTGCCTTTCACTTAGATATTTTCTCTCTCAACCTGGTGTAAGCTAATAAAGGCATGCAGAATCAAAGCATTCATCTTCAACTGAGATTACTCGTTTACCTATAAAATCACAATTAAATGACTAAGAGTGTCAATGAGGGTATTTCTAATTCAGTCATTATTTCATCATTGACTTTTCCCTCAAGTATTTTCACTCACTTGTACAAACTATAAAAGATAATATTAAAAAATAATATAAGATAATATAAAATAATAATATAAGGTAATAGAATATAAGATAATATAAAAAAGATTATTGTTTATGAAAAGATGTGTTGGATGTACATTAACGAGGCTGAAATAATATATAAAGGATGAAGGTTTCCTTCTATCATTGGTGTTTGGATGCACCATAATAGTAACAGAATTCATTTCAAGAAGCATTTACTGAGCAAATGCTATTAACGGAAGGTACTTATTCTGGGAGGTAAATCAGTAAACAAAGATAAGTTCTCTGCCCTTGAAGAGCTTTTCATTTAATGGCAGAGACAGGTATAATATCAAAAAGTTTATAGAGGCTAAACAAAGCAATACCTTCTTTCCGAGTAAAAATAAGTTTTTGGAAGACAGGCATTGCTTTTACCTTTCCTTCCTCCTTCCTCCCCTCCCTGCTTCCCTCCCTTCTTCTTTTTATTAACTTTAAAAATCATTCATGGCATCTAATATATATGTTTCCTGTAAAACATTTCTAATAAATTTCAGGCTGATATGTTGACCCCAAGTATTCTCATTAAACATTTTGAGACAGTAGACCTTAATCATTAGAGACTATACTGCGTGTGTCTACATGAACATGGTAGGAGTAGTTCTTTCTGCAAATGACTAGTTGATTTTCCTTTTAGCTATCTCTTTGATGATGATGATGATGATGATCAGACTTTACCTTTAGAGACAGCGTGAGTGTTACAAGTTAGGTTGATGTCTCTGAGCCTTTGTTTGTAAATGACAATGCTAGTCCAAATGATCTCAGACATCTCTAACATATCTGTACTTTATTGGCATCTATCAAGAGAGGCCCATTTTGTTTATGTATTTATCACTGAATTTCCTGATAGTCATTTGGTTCTATAATGGTCACAAGACCATTATAAAGGAAATGTCAAGATGCTTTAAGTAGAACTATATTATAACATGGTTTAGCATAAAGAAAAGTGTGTGTGTGTGTGTGTGTGTGTGTGTGTGTGTGTGTGTGTGTTATTGGTCAAACCACAGTCTGAAAAATGCCCACATAAAATAAAAGCTCTTTATAACTCTGTTAATTGATTATGCTGGTAAGAATCTTTTTACATAATACCAAAAAGACTTTTATGGAATTAAAATCAATTCTCCTGCCTACATTAGCATGTGAACTTTCAACCACATAAATGAAAATTACTTTTATGTGTATTTGAAAATGGAAAGAGGTCTTTAATATTGAAGCAGCCATGGCTTTCACCTTCAGGATATTTAAAATTCCAATTAAAATGTAAATTATGAATAGTTTGAAAACTGAAGCTTCTTTCTTAAAAATCAGTTTCTTTGAATTAAAATATTGAGTGCTTGAATAAAGTGGAAAATATACTGCACACTTAAAGTGATTTCTTCTCAAGTTTCACAGAGATTTACAAGTGTGAAATAATGTGCAAAAGCATTAGCTCTTGTTATTTATGACAATTCAGTTAAGGAAAGGTAAAAGAACGGTCTTCAGGACATCTTTTTTAAAAATTAAAGTTCTTCAATTATTGATATTGTGAATTTCAGTTAAGTGCTGTATGTTGGGGTTAAGCTCCTAACCTTTCTTGTAATGCAAGTAAATCCTTGAGGAACGTGGAGGCAAAGGAGAAGTAGTTCTGCTGAGATGTGTAATAGTGACACAGTAGAAAAGATGTGAAGCTAGTCCGAGAGGAAAGGTCCAGACGACAGAAACTTCCTTCTTGCCACTCCCAAATTCCTCCAAGACTTAATACCTCCTGTCCAGAACAATCCCAATCCCTATGCGAATACACCTATGACTACCATTTGCTTAAGAGCTAACTCCTGTGCCTCTTAAAGAGGGATATTTGAACCTTTAATATGTAAATAGAATGATAACAAGAAAGTGTCATTTCTCAAAGTGTGACTATGCCCTAGGCACTATAAAAATTTAACAAATAATAACTCTCCAGCAGAACATTTCTTTAAGACTTGCACTCTTTTGTATCATTTGGTCCCTTGGTGTTTTCCACCAGGCACCTACCAGAAGAAAGAATTTAAAAAATTAAAGCGTGATTCAAATAATATTAATATTCAATAATCATTAGCAGAAATAATAGCTCTAAAATATCAGTGTGGGGGCGCCTGGGTGGCACGGCGGTTAAGCGTCTGCCTTCGGCTCAGGGCGTGATCCCGGCATTATGGGATCGAGCCCCATATCAGGCCTCCGCTATGAGTCTGCTTCTTCCTCTCCCACTCCCCCTGCTTGTGTTCCCTCTCTCGCTGGCTGTCTCTATCTCTGTTGCATAAATAAATAAAATCTTTAAAAAAAAAATATCAGTGTGATGTTAGATATTCCAAAGATACATGAAAATGTAGTATATCAAACTTTCTCAAAACTGGGAGTTTTAGTAATAACTACATATATTGTCAACTGAAGTAGATAAAAAAAATAGCACGAGAAACCACCACCACCCCCCTTTTGTAGGTCAATGCTCACTGCTGAGTGTGCTGTAATTATGTACACTAAATGAGCTACAGCTTGAGCTAATAATACCATACTGAGTACTAGAAAGCTGTAATTACACAACTACACAATGTACGCGTGGCAAGGTTTTCAGTATTGGAGAATCTACTGTCAAATAGCATCTGGCAGAGTTAAAAGTCCAAGTCGGAGGTTAGAATAATTGGTCTAGACTGAACTAATGCAGGGTATTGTGGCTCAAGCAGAGTAAGTCATATTCCTATTAGACAAACCCGGTGATAATGAGTACATCTAGAAATAGTGCAAAGTCCTAAATCATATCATCACATTACTTTAAAACACAAAGCATTTCCAAGACTGAACATCTACTGTACACCTCTGTACCATGCTGGATGCAGGAAATTTTAAAACAAACAAAACAGGAGAGAAAGAGATAATTTCTGACTGCCAATTGCTCAAGATTATGACATAGGGTGAATTTGTGTTTTCATAGAGATATGAACAAAGTAGAATGAGTTAACAATACCATCGACAGCTCCGCCGCCTTTAATGATGACCTACATTAAGTCACTACTCTACTGTTCTGTTTGAAAAACGTTTCCATTAAACCTCATGTTCTCATGTTTCCTGTTAGAATTACACATGATCACTTTCAAAAAGATGTTTCTATTATGATTTTCTCCCTCCTTGCTAAGCCATTATATTTTACTTTGAGTCCTACTCTACTAAGGGCAGCTAAGATTATCCCATTGTTATACATTTGTCTCTCTGTCCCACTTAATGGATACAGAGGAGTCTGTCCTCTTTAATAAGAGCTAGTCTTAGTGTTTCTTTTTATGCCTTAGCTCTGAATTTAATTTAGCTGACAAAAAACTTTATGTAGAAATCCAATTCACGCTGTTTAAAATACATATGCTTAGGATACCGGCTGGCTCAGTCAGTAGAGCATGTGACTCTTGATCTCAGGGTTAAGTTCAAGCCCTACGTTGGGCATGTAGCTTTCTTTGAAAAACCCAATTTTTTATTTTATTTTTTAAAAAGTTTTTATTTATTTATTTGAGAGAGAGAGCGAGAGAGAGAGCATGAGGTGGGGGAGGGACAGAGGGAGAGGGAGAAGCAGGCTCAGCCGGGAGCCCTATACAAGCCTTGATCCCAGGACCTGNTTGATCTCAGGGTTAAGTTCAAGCCCTACGTTGGGCATGTAGCTTTCTTTGAAAAACCCAATTTTTTATTTTTTATTTTATTTTTAAAAAAGTTTTTATTTATTTATTTGAGAGAGAGAGCGAGAGAGAGAGCATGAGGTGGGGGAGGGACAGAGGGAGAGGGAGAAGCAGGCTCAGCCGGGAGCCCTATACAAGCCTTGATCCCAGGACCTGATCATGACCTGAGCTGAAGGCAGACACTTAACCAACTGAGCCACCCAGGTGCCCCCAAAACCCAATTTTTTTAATAATAATTTTTTATTATAAAAATTAAAATACACATACTTAAATTTTGCCAAGTGCTATCCTTTTATTCTGGTAGAAACTACTTTTTGGTCAAGTGATTTCTTGGATTTTTTAGGTGGTGAAGAAATTTTCAGTCCAATTGATAAGATCATTTTCAGGAATTTGTTTCTAAAGGCATCTAGGTTTCTTGTGACTATTTTGGGAAATTTCCAGATTCTACAGACACATGGAAACTTTGTCCAAGTTTGTTACAATGGAACATAATTTTATTTTGTAGCTATTGTTGATTTAGGGAATGGTGTGTATATTTTGATGCAACTAATTTCTTGAAGCTCTTATTAAGCAAGAAATTTGAATCATCAGGCAAAAATGATCACTTTGACTTAGCTATTTTTGGTCATCATTTAGAAAACTACTTAAGAGATTTTCTCCTCCTCTAATACATATGCTTAAATTTTTTCTTCATTGTGAGTACTGGTGAGAATGTTCAGAGTTATTAAGTACGGCTATTCAAAGAAGGCCACAGAATATTGATTACTGCTCTGCTCACCAAGATGAGGCAGTACAAGTGTTTCTAACCTTTTATAACAATACATTTCTGAAATTCATAATTATGTAGGGCAAAAAGGACTAAGCATATGAATAAGGAAGCCAAAAGTAATTATAGGTATTAGACAGAATTGAATAAGTTGACCAATATAAACGCAAAGCAGAAATTACCTGTGCCATTAAACAGCCCAGCTGATTATTTTTTTTAAAGATTATTTATTTATTTATTTATTTATTTATTTATTTATTTATTTATTTGAAAGAGAAGGGGGGAGAAGCAGGTTCCCAGATGAGCAGGGAGCCCGATGCAGGACTCAATTCCAGGACCCTGGGATCATGACGTAAGCTGAAAGCAGATGCTTAACCGATGAAGCCACCCAGGCATCCCAGACCAGCTGATTATTATAGTGTGTTCCACAAGTGTTCAATTCTCTGTTCTTCTTGCTACATACAGGTTACTAGATTATTGGTTTCTCCCTATCTGCTTCAGAGAAAGTATCAATTTTTTTTCTTTTCTCTTTCTTTCCTTCTTCTCCCCTCTCCTTTTTTTTTTTTNTTTTTTTTTTTTTTTTTTTTGTCGTGTGGTGGCACAGGGATGGGAGAGTGCTAATGCAGTCTGCCGCTACCACAAATTATGCAGTCAAGTTTCCCACATTTGGAGAAAGCAGCACATCCAGAGTGAAATGGATAAGTCTTGCCCTGGGAAAACCACTCTCCTGACAGGTAAGTATCTCTCTCTCTCTCTCTTTTTTTTTTCCGGATGAAATAATCCCAACTGAATTAACAGAAAAACTATAGATCTAATAAGGATTTCACAGGAATGTCAGATACAAGATTCATTTACAAAGATCAGCAATGTTCCTCTGCATCAGCAATAGCTAACTAAAAATGTAACATTCTGTGATGCTGTTCCTACTAATAATCAAAACTATAAAGTACGAATTTAACTGAATAAACAATGTATATGATCTCTATGGAGAAAAAAATTTAAATTTATTTATTTATTT